>NW_007729054.1:243831-273087 GCF_000696425.1 Galeopterus variegatus | reverse complement strand
TCATCATCTCAAAAAAAAGGAAACTGAATAAATTAACTCATTAACGATCAGAGAGCTAATAAGTAACATGGCCAGGACTCATTTCTTTTTTTTTTTTTTTGTCTTTTTCCGTGTCCGGCAATGGATCACAACCCTCAGTGTCGCCCCCGTACCGGACCGGGACCGGCAACGGGATTGCAACTCTCAGTGCTGCTCCCGCGCCTCACTCAGCCAGTGAGCGGGAACCAGTCTGTATGTGGGATCCGAACCCTTGGGCGGGAGCGCTGCCGCGCTTCCCAAGCGGCGCACTATAGCAGTGCGCCACTGGGCCGGCCCTTGGACTCATTTCTAATATTTTCATTTCCATACAGTGAAAATATTTAAAGAATCATCATGAAATGTATGAGTCCTATGACTAAATACATGTTTATTTTGTATTTAAATGGGCCACTAGGTATATATGCAGCAGAGAACTCAAACAGAAGACCTCTGTTGTGCATACTATGTAACACATTTATCCATACCTTCTGATATTGAAAGAGTAAGACTTAAGGTAATATTCAGCCTCTTCCATGAAAGAGTGGGTATTTTTTGTTCATTGGAGATTTCCCTAAGTGAAGAGAAAGTAAGAAGCATTGAGAGGCAGATTCCCCTGAGCTGTGTTAGAAGAAATATTTCCCAAGTCACATTTCTTCTTTGAAGGACAGAAAATACCCTTATAAAGAAGAGTTATGGTACTCGCTTCTGCCACCTGGTACTTGTTTTCTACAGAAGCAGAGCAAGGCCCAGGCTGTGATGACAGGTGACTCATTCCTGGATGGTGATTCCATGCACATGTGGCAGGAAGTTCAACTTGCACTGGAGCAAGCAATATGCCTGTTATGCTAGGAGGTAGCTTTATCAGCAGAAAAAAAAGAAAAGTCTAAGAGAAACATAACAGGACAACAGCAAAAGGGCAGTGTTTATGACAAACTTGAGAGGAGATACTAGAAAAATGCAAAAGCATCAACTCATAACCAAATATAGGAAGTTCAACTTGCCCTGGAGCAAGCAATATGCCTGTTATGCTAGGAGGTAGCTTTATCAGCAGAAAAAAAAGAAAAATCTAAGAGAAACATAACAGGACAACAGCAAAAGGGCAGTATTTATGACAAACTTGAGAGGAGATACTAGAAAAATGCAAAAGCATCAACTCATAACCAAATATTAGAGGAATTCAGGTAGTGACTTCTTTAAGAAAGAGCTGAAGGCTGATGAATGTTTGTGAACACATGCTGCACCCCATCATAGCCACTCTGCTAGGAAAAAAAAATTGACTAGGATAGGAAATCTTAAATCCCAGCAATTATATAGGTAAGAACTAACAGCATTTATGGATTTTGTTACTAATGTGGAATTTTTATTCTTTCTTAAATGGTTAGCTGTGATATTGCCCATTATATTTCTGATTGTGTTTAAACTAATAATCTATTATTCCACCTTTAAATTATTTGGTAGGTTAATGTGGGAGGAGCCAATTTTTTAAAAAATAAACATTATGCAACTTTCAGAAAGATTGCTGACTAGAGGTGGTCAGTCCTCACCTCCAATGCAAAGAAAGTCTAAGACACAAGTAGATAGTCACCCATAGAATAGAGTGTCTAGGAGAAAACACCAGATTACAACAAAATAGCGAGGAAGACTCCCCAGGATCTGAAAACTTGAAAGAGCAAAATAGAAAGACAAGGGATTCACCTCACCAAGACCAGCACAGAGACTAGAGAGACCCTGCATTGCTTGGGGAAGGTAGGTGATGGTGGGAGGGATTGGTGAGAGTGATTACCACTCTCACTGCAGATGCCTACAATTCAAGCTACAAGGTAAATGTTCAGCTTTTATGCACAGTGAGCCCAGCACGGGGAGTAGCTATGAGCCCATATGAATGTTTTCTTCCTGACGTGAAGTGCATGTTAAGTCCCCCGACTTCCCTCAGTTTGGGGCTACCACTAGATGTTGCTACTTTGAGTTCAGAGCCAGCACCAAAGTGCACTTTGGTTGGGGACCCAGTAGCCCCAGCATCTCCACACATCTACAGTCCCCTTAGCACATCAAGACTCTGGCACCCAAGTCTACAAGTTGCATTATATTCCCAGAAGTGGGCAGCCCAGAGCAGTGCACAGGCAACTCCCAGGACAGAGGGAACCAGCACCTGTGCTCTTCAGAGCCTGAGAGCCAACTAAGTGGGTCCTCCTGTAATTAGTCCTGATTTCCTCAGCATGGTGCCCACCCAAGTCTTCGGGGGAAACAGAGTCCCACCCAACTCTGGCTAACCCACCAGGGTCCAACCACTCCAGCTGAAAGGCTGCAGGGAACACTCCAGAGACTCAGTTATATGCAGTTTCACATTGTGCTGGTGGACTTGCCTGGATCAGCATACTTTAGCAGGGACGCCACATAAAGCCCACCCACCTCTGTCTGGGACATGGAGAACTGCTGAACACTGCTAGCTTTCCAGAGTCTCCAACTGCAGCAGAGAGGGTGCAAGAAATGTACTGGCCCCTCCTGGGCATACACAGTGTTGCATATCTCTGTCAAACTTGCCTTGATCAACCTATTCAAGCAGGAAAATTTCAGAACACCTGCCCTTCTCAGTCCTGGGCACTTCTCCCAGGGGTGTGTAACCTGCTCAGTATCCTGGCAACCTCACCCACTTTAGCAGAGGAACAGCCCCATGTCACAACACCAGCCTCAGAAATCAAAGCCCCAGTGGTGATTCCATGGACCCCATACAGGGTTCCTCACTTCAGCTTAGGAAGTACTGAGTGGACCAGCACACCTGCTAGGTAGTCAAGGGTCTGTCCATAGCCAAAACAATCCTGCTGAGTGTCACCCATACCTAGAGGGAATTTCTGAGGTTCCCACCACCTCAGCCATGAAGGCACCCACAGATAACTCTGAGATGGAACACAGTTGAGGAAGTCACAGAGAGACTACACTATGATGCTCATCCAAAACCAAACCAAAAATGCCCAACAAAAATGTCAATATAGACCACTTCTACAGGAAAGAGTTTTTTGCTTCAAAAACTACTTCAAAAATTAGAAGTGATTGTACTACAGGATGCCCAGACATCAATGCAGAGATATGAAAAGCATGAAAAAACAAGGAAACATAATACCCCAAAAGGAAGACAATAATTCTCCAGTACCAGACCCCAAACAATAGGAAACCATGAAATGCCTGAAAAGGAATTCCAAGCAATAATCTTAAGGAAGCTCAATACAATGCAAGAAAATATAGATAGAAATCACAATAAAGTCAGAAAAAAATATTCCAGGATGTGAAGGAGAAATTCAACAAAGAGATAGATATAAAAAAGAACCAAGCAGAAATTATAGAACTGAATTCATTCAGCAAAATAAAAAATACAACCAAGAGCTTAAGCATCAGACCAGAAGAAGCAAAGAAATATTTATGAACTTGATTACAGGCATTTTTGAGTTAACCCAGTTGGACCAAAAAAAGAAAATAGAATTTAAAAAAATGAAGAAAGCTTATGAGATCTATTGGACAAACTTTAGCATACAAACATCCATATTATGGGTGTTCCTGAAGGGGAAGAGAAAGGAAAAGGTATTGAAAAACCCATTTAACAAAATAGTAGCTGAAAGCTTCCCAAGTATTGAAAGAGATATGATTTTCCAGATCAAAGAGGCTCAAAGATCCCCAAACAGAATTAACTCAAAGAGGTTCTCCCTGAGACACATTATAGTCAAACAGTTGAAAGAAAAATACAAAGAGAGATTTCTAAAAACAGCAATAGAAAAGCATCAAGTCATCTATAAGGTAATCCCCATCAGACTAACAGCAGATTTCTCAACAGAAACCATGCAGGCCAGGAGAGAGTGGGAGGATATAGTCAAACTGTGGAAAGAAAAAACTGCCAGCAAAGAATATCAAGCAAAGCTATTCTTCAGAAATAACAGAGAAATAGTGTATTTTCCAGACTAACCAAAACTGTGGGAATTCACTGAGACAAGGTCAGCCCTACAAGAAATCCTCAGGGAAGTGCTACACCTGGAATCAAAAGAGTGATAACTACCATCGTGAATACATGAGAAAAAAAGAATAAAACCCACTGGTTTAGCACATACACAAAATGAGAAAGAGAAAGAAACTATATCTTACCACACACACATACACAAAGACAAATAATAAAAGAAAAAAAAAAGAAACTAAGAAATGTAAAAAACAATCATAAAAAAATTAATAAAATGGATAGAGTAAGGCAATTCCTTTCAATAAGAACCTTGAATGTAAATGAATTAAGTTCCTTACTTAATTAAGTTTCTTACTTAAGATACAGACTGGCTGAATGAATCAAAAAACTAGACCTAGCTTTATGCTGCCTGCAAGAAAACCACTTCTCCAGTAAAGAGACACATACACTTATAGCGAAGGAATGAAAAAAGATATTCCACACAAATGGAAAACAAAATAGAGTAGGATTAGCTATTCTTATATCAAATAAAATAGACATTAAACAAAAAGCTATAAACAGATACAAGGACACTACATAACAATTAAGAGATCAATTCACCAGTAAATATAGCAATCATAAATGTATATGAGCCCAACATTGGAGTAACCAGATATATAGAATAAATAATGGATTTAAAGAGAGAGATAAACACAAATTCAATAATAGTTAGAGACTTTAACGTCCCTATCTCTGCATTGGACTGATCATCTAGACAAAAAATTAGCATGTAAACACTGGTTCAAACTCCACTAAGACCAAATGAACTTGACATATTTTTACAGAACATTTAACTCAACAACTGCAGAATATGCATTCTTCTCATCAGCAAACAGATTATTCTCCAGGATAGACCACTTATTAGGCCACAAATCAAGTATCAACAAATTTAAAAAGTTTGAAATCATTTCAAGTATTTTTTCAGACCACATGGATTAAAACTATATATCCATACCAAGCAAAATTTTAGAAACTAGTAATACATGGAAATTAAACAATATGCTACTAAAATGATCAATGGATCAAATTAGGAATAAAGTACAAAATTAAGAAAATCTTGAAACAAATTGAAATAGAAGCACATCATACCAAAACCTATGGAACACTGCAAAAGTAGTACTGAGAGGAAAGTTTATTGCAGTAAGTGCTTACATCAAATGGAAGATTTCAAATAAACAACCTAGCCTTACACCTCAACGAACTAGAAAAGCAAGAACAATCCAAAACCAAGTTAGAAGATGGAAAGAAATAATAAAGATCAGAACAAAACTAAATGAAATGGAGGCCAATAAAAGACACAAAGAATCAACAAAACAAAAAGTTGTTTTTCAGAGAAGATAAGCAAAATTGACAAATCCTTAGCTAGACTAAGCAAGAAGAGAGAAGACCCCAAAAAGGAGACATTACAACTGATTTCACAGTAATAGAAGGAATCATTAGAGAATGTTATGAACAAGTATACACCAACAAATTTGAAAATGTAGACAAAATGGATAAATTTCTGCACACATAAAACCTACCAAGACTGAACTACCAAAAGAAAAGAAAAGAAAAAAAAAAATAAAGAGGAAGACTGAACCAAGAAGAAATAGAACACCTGAATAGACCAATAATGAGCAATGAGATTGAGTCGGTAATGAGCAACCTCCTAACAAAGAAAGGCCCATGACCTAATGGCTTCATTGCTGAATTCTACCAAACTTTTAAAGAAGATTTAACACCAATGCTTCTCAATGTATTCCTCCAAACTGAAGCAGAGTGTGTTCTCCCAAACTCATTCTATGATACTGTCATATCATAATACCAAAACCAAAGACATAATAATAAAAAGAAAACTATAGGACAATATCTTTGATGAACTTACATGAAAAAATTCTCAAAAAAGTACTAGCAAACATATTGAAACAGCATATCACAAAGATTATATAGCATGATCAAGTGGTATTCATCCCAGGGATACAAGGATGGTTCCACGTAAGCAAATCAACAAATGTGACACACCACATCAGCAAAATTAAGGACAAAAAGCATATGATCAACTAAGTAGATGTAGAAAAAGTCTTTGATAAAATTCAACATTACTTCATGATAAAAAACGCTCAACAAATTAGGTATATAAGGAAAATATCGAACACAATAAAGGTTATACTTAACAAAACCACAGCTAAAATCATCCTGATTGGGGAAAAGTTGAAAGCTTTTTTTTTTTTTTTAAGAAAAAGACCAAGACAAGAATGCAAATGCTCATCACTCCTATTTAATGTACTACTGGAAGTTCTAGCCAAAACAATTAGGCAATAGAAAGGAATAAAGTGTATCCAGATTAGAAAAGAGGAAGTCAAATTGTCCCTGTTTACAGACAACATCATCTTATATAGAGAAAAAAATTAGACTTCACCAAAAAACTCTTAGAACCAATAAACGAATTCAGTAAAGTTGCAGGATGCAATATCAATATGCAAAAATCAGTAGCATTTCTATACATCAACAACATACTAGGAGGAAAAAAAATCAAGAAGGCAATCTATTTACAATAGCTATTAAAGAAAACCTAGGAATAAATGTAGCTAAGAAGGTGAAAGATGTCTATAATTACAGTTACAAAACACTAATGAAAAACATTAAAGAGGGAACCAAACAATTGACAGACATTCCAAGCTCATGAATTGGTAGAATTAATGTTGTGAAAATGACCATTCCGCCCAAAATGATCTACAGATTCAGAGCAATCCATATCAAATTACCATTGACATTCTTCAGAGAGATAGAATAAACAATCTCACCATTCATATAGAACAGCAAAAGCCCTCAAGTAACCAAACCAATCCTAAACAAAGAGAATAAAGCAGGAGGCATTACACTACCTGACTTCAAAATGTACTGCAAAGCTATAGTAACCCAAATAAAATGATATGGGCATAAAAACAGACACACGGGCCCTTGGAACAGAATAGAGAACCCAGAAATAATCCCACATACTTAGATCCAATTTATCTGTGACAAATGCACAGAAAATATAATATTGGGGAAATGACTGAATGACCTCCCAAATCACTGAAGCTTAGTACCCACTGGAACTGTTGAGTGTGGGAAATCCTATTAAGATAATTGAAAGGTGGGGTCTTGAAGAGGTGATTAGTTTGTAAGGACTGTGCCCTAGTTCATGGGTGAGGTTCTGAGGGCTTTAAAAGGACAGCACATGAGAATCTCTCAGTGCTCTGACATTTTCTGTCATGTAAGTCCTCTGTGTTGCTGTAAAGCCACCACCAAAGAAGACCCTTACCAGATGTGTTCCCTGGACTTTGGACTTTCCAGCCTCCAAAACTGTAAACAATAAATAGTGTTTCCTTATAAATCACCAGTTCCAGGTAATTTTGTTATAAGCAACAGAAACAGAGTAATACAGAAAATTGGTCCCAGAGAAGTGGTATGATGCTTATAACAGATACTTAAAAATCTGTAAGCAAATTTGAAACTGGATAATGGGCAAAGGCTGGAAGAATTTGAAGGAGCAGGCTAGAAAAATCCTAGCCACTAGTGGGAGTTTAGAAGACAAGAAAACCAGGGAAAGTTTGGAACTTCTTAGAGACTGTTTAAATGGTCGTGACTAGAATGTTGATAGAAATTGGACTGTAAAGACCATTCTAAGAATGTCTCACACAGAAATAAGAAGGAGCTTATTATAAACTGGGGCAAAGATCACCCTTGCTATGAACTGACAAAGAACATGGCTTCATGCTGTTCATGCCCCAATGTTTCATGGAATGTGGAACTTATAGGTGCTGACCCAGGGTGTTTGGTGGGAGAAATTTCTAAGCAATAAAACATTTAGGAAGCTTCATGGCTACTTGTAACAGCCTATGCAGGGTTATGGCAGCAAAAGAATGATGTAAATCCAGAATTTAAAAGGGAAGCCAAGCATAAAGATTTAGAAAATTTGCAGCCTGGCCATGTGTTAGCACAGCAGAGAGCATTTTCAGGAGAAAAATGTAATGATGTAGCCCAGCAACTGTTTACCAAGATTAGTACAAAATGAAAGGATTACCAAGAGAAGGGAAAAAATGCCCTGAAGGCATTGCAGAAGTCTCTGGGGCCAACCATTCCAACACAGGCTCAGAAGCCTAAGGAGTCAGAATGGTCTCAGGGAGCAGGCCTGGGGTGCCCTCCATGGGTTCGTTGAGCATGGACACCTTGGGAAGATGCTTCCAGCAACAACACCCCTACTAATTTAGCTGCCCCAGCTGTGGCTAAATTTGTGTCAGGTGTGGCTGGACCTGCAACTTTGGAAGACAGAAGCTGGAAGCCTTGGTAGTGTCCACTGGCATTAAGTCTGTAGACTCACAGAATGTCAGAGCTGTGGAGGCTTGGGAGCCAACTGCAATGGGTGTATGGAAAGGCCTAGGGGCCCAGAAAGAGATCTGTCATGGGGTGGAGACACCATAGGCAGCCTTCACTAGAGCAATGTCAATGCATCTAGTGCAGCCTTCACTAGAGCAATGTGGGGTTGTAGCCAAGCAGAGAAACCCAATCAGCGCCATGCCTGGTGGAGCTGTGAGAACAGGAAAGCCCTGAAGACCTCTAAATTGTGGAGCTACAACTGTACAGTGCCATCCTGTGAGAGCTGAAGCATGGCCTCAGATCACGAAAGAGATAGCAGCAGAGTTTCCCAAAGGCTTGGGTACCCAACTCTCACACCAGTGTGCAGAGAACATCTAACACAAAGGCAAGGTACATGAATCACCACCTGTAAGATTTAATGCTTGCCCTGATGAGTTATGAACATGTTTAGGAACTAGAACCTCTTTCTTTTGACATATTTCTCCTTTTTTGAATGGGAATGGGAATATCTACCCTATGCTTGTCCCACCAATGCATTTTGGCAGTAGATAACTTGTTTTAGTTTCACAGATGAGACTTTGATCTTTGGACTTTTGAGTTGAAACAAATTAATACTTCAGATGGGAAACAAATATACTTGTATGTGAAAAGGACGTGAGTTTTGAGGGGCCAGGGGTGTAATACAGTGGATTGAATGGGCCCCTCAAATCACTGAAGCTTATTTCACATGAAGCTGTAACTGTTGAGGGTGGTAAATCCTATTATGATAATTGAAAGGTGGGGCCTTGAAGAGGTAATTAGATTGGAAGGACCATGCCCTACAAGTTTGTTTCTGAGGGCCTTAAAAGGGAAGCATGTGAGAGTCTCTCTCTGTTCCACAATTTTCTGCCATGTGAGACCACCAAAGAAGGCACTCACCAGATGCGTTCCCTGGATTTTAGACTTCCCAGTCTCCAAAACTGTAAAACAATAAATTTTGTTTTCTCACAAATTACCAGTTCTTATAAGCAACAGAAATGGACTAATACAGACAGCCTCTGCAATTAATGGTGCTGGGAAAACTGGATATCCATGTGTGGAAGAATGAAGCTAGACCATATACACAAATCAACTCAAAATGGAGTAAAGGCTTAAACATAAGACCCGAAATTTTAAAACCTCTAGAAGAAAATACAGGGGAAATGCTTCAGGGTGTAGGACTGGGCAAAGATTTTGTGAATAAGACCTCAAACACAGGCAATAAAAGCAAAAATCAACAAATGGGATTTTATCAAACTAAAGGGCTGCATGGCAAAGGAAATAATCAACAGTGAAGAGACAACCTATAGAATGAGAAAAAAAATATTTGCGAACTGTGCATCTGACATGGGACTGATATGCAGCATATACAAGGAACTCAAACAACTTATAATAATAATAATAATAATAATAATAATAATAATAATAACCCAATTAAAAAAATGGGCTAGGGAGCCGAATAGACATTTATAAAAAGAAGATATACGAATGGCTAACAGGTATATGAAAAAATGTTCAACATCACTAATCATCAGGAAAATGCAAATCAAAACCACAATGAGATATTATCTCACCCCAGTTAGATTGACATTGTCAAAAAGACAGAAAATAACAAATGCTGGTGGGGATGCAGAAAAAGAGAAACTCTCCTTCATTGTTGGTGGGACTGTAAATTGGTGCAGCCATTTTGGAAAACAGTATGGAGTTTTCTCACACATCTACAAAAGGAAGTACCATATGACCCAGCAATCCCACTACTTGTTATAAACCCATAGGAATGGAAATCATCATATTGAAGGGATACCGGCACTCCCATGTTTATCACAGCTCTATTCACAATAGCCAAGATATGGAACCAACCTACATGTCCATTGACAGATGATTGGACTAAAAAATTATGGTATAGATGCACGATAGAATACTACTCAGCCTTAAAAAGAATAAATTCTACTGTTCGCAGCAGCGTGGTTGAGCTTGGAGAAAATTAAATGAAATAAGCGAGTTACAGAACGAAAAAAACAGAACTCATTTGCCACACTCTGTTAACAGCATTTGTTATTTGTCTCTGCAGAAGAACTAATTTGCCATACTCTATCAACATTTTTGCAAATCATACTCTATTAAAAAAATAAAAAGCTTGCCAGAATTTTTCAAAATTAACATCAAAATTAGATTTACAAATTTTACTGGAATGAATAATAGTTTGGAAATTCTAAGCATTTCTCTCTCCAAATCTAGTGACATTTTTAATTTTACCATTTACTTATCGTTAGGCTTAAGTGAGTATTTAGTAAGAAAAAAGGGGTAGTTCTTGCTATTTGATATGTGAGTAGGCAAAATATCATTCATACATTTCTTATTGTTTACATTTCTATGTGAGCGAGAAATGTTTATGTGAGAAAGGTACAATTTAGTTTTATATAAAGCATGTTCTAAAGGATCAAAATATGCTAAAATTATTCAGAAAGGTGGGCTTCTTGTTAGAAAATTCACTTATAACGGAAAGTTTTTGCAATCTATCTATTAGAGACTTTCTAATATTCTAATGAGAAAGGACAGGGAAGATGGAGTGTGAGTGCAAATAATGTAACTAAGAGATAAAGCTTTTAGGAGTTTTTTTTTTTTTTTTCTTTCTCTCTTCCTTTTTCTTTTTAAAACACAGACTTTATGTATTCAATCCACTTTCAAGGACAGAGAATAACTCTTCTTAAAAATACATACATATGTTAATATAGTTTACTACATATACACACTGTACATACAGCCTGGACATTTTGTATTACTTTGTGTGAGTACATAATAATTTCTCTAGCCACAATAAGTATTACCTTATTTAATTAAGTTATCATAAAGCTTTAGGTACACAAAGAGAATGACAAAAAGTAGGACTTTTTAAAAATCTTTTTCTGAATATGATGTAGGAACAGGGAACCAGAAGTTGGAAACCTGGAACAATATTACAGAATTGACGTCTGAATCTGTTAGAACTAATTTTTTAAACAATGCTCGAGATCTTTTGGTTTCCAGTTTGTAAGCTGCTGACTTGCCTGACTGAGTCTATAGACAAGCACTGAAAATTATATTTCCTGAAAATGATTTATGTAAGTAGAAAGGGGGTTATCCCTCCCTCTGAGACAACTGAGAAGAGTATAAGAACTGGGGCAGATGCAAGCAAATTTGTATGCGGGTCTAGGAGGCAATATGCATTCATTTCACATAATCTCTGCTCTGTAAAAAATGAAGCAAAGCTATTTGACCATTTGAGAGAGATAACAGCAGGAAGCTGCAGAGGAACTGAGGAAAATGGTGAACATTTGGAATAACTGTTGAGAAGGAAGAAAAAACTGTCCCTTATAAAATAATCATAATAATTACTATTATTTAAAGTAAAATAACTGGCTGTATTGAGGGTACATCCTTAATTGAATACCATAACTATGTAGTGAAAGCTATTCTTCATGATGTTTATTTTGTGCAGAAGTGCTGAGCAACTCCAGTTTAGAGCTTTGTTACACTGATGCAGTGGTGAAAACTTTCTGACCAAGCAAAGAGAATGAAATTACAAGTAACAAAATCAATTGAGGCTATGCTAGCTCAGTTTGGAAAAGGTCTAAGTAAGGTAAGGAATGGATGACATTCATATGAAGAATGTAAGACACAATAAGATCTTCATATGCCTATAAACATACTAAAAAAGATTAATTATTTTTAACTACAGTTTTAGTATGAAGTGTTGAAAATATGCAATTAGCTAATGGTATGTATGTATTCTAATAACCTATTAGCCTAAATATTCAATCAACCATAACATTGTATTCCCTGACCAGTCTAGATAAACAGCAGTTTGATTTATGCCTCTGCCTAGTTACATATTTCAGAAACCATTTAAATCCAAATCAAATTCCAAGTTTCTTTCCATAATATAAGCCATTGCAGCTCTTGAGATTTACAATACATTACACATACCAGAGAACAATTAGTGAGAAGGCAAAGTAATTGAAAGATGATCTACATTTAAATACCAAATTCAATTACTGTTGAATTCTGTTTGAATTCATTCCATTAATTGCCAGAATCACTGCGGCCCATCTTTCAAATATTTCCTAATTCAAAGTTATTATTCTCATAAATGTGGTTTAGATGAAACCTTATCAGGTCATAGATAGGCCAGTCTTTCATGGAAGTGGTTGATTTTATACATTGTCCCTATTCTCTCCTCTGTAAGATAATACTAACTTTTATTAATTAGTTGGTATATGCCAGGCACAGAGGCTAGCATGTTGCAAATATTATCTAATTTACAGATTACATAAGAATTATAGTTATTTATACATTTTTTTACACAAGAACACTAAATCTAGGAAAGATTAAATAATTTTTTTAATTCATGTAGCTGGTAATCATATTTCCTTATCTGAACAGGTCTATCTGATTCTATATTCCAATTTTTTAAGGGAATATTTTATTAGTATTATTATTTTAAACACTTCACATTCTGCTGCCCTGACCTACTTCTTTGTCTCCACTGATATTTGCCCTTTAAGTCAAACTAGATTCTGAGCCACAAATTTCAGACATTAATTCCCCAAACTATGCAAAATTATAATCCTGCTTACTATATTCCATATATTAGTCTGCTAGATTGTTGAGTTCCTGAATCCATTTCCTGTTTATTACCTTCTTATTTCTCTTCTAAATTTGGTATTGAAAAATTTTCAAGTTCTTTTAAAAGACTTAATATTAGCCAATTTAACCAATATTCCAGATAGAATATTCTGGATTTTAAAATAATTTTATATTTATATATAATCTTGTATATACAGATTAGGTTCTAAATATAACATACATACATACATACATATATACATATATATATATATACATACATACATACTATATATATGTGTGTGTGTGTGTGTATGCCTTTGCCTTTCTGTGATAATAGGCTCATTGAAATTAAGAATCATTCTTATGTATCTATGTATCTTGTTGCATTGTGCAAAGTCTTAAATATAATAATTCCGTAAGTACTGTTTGTTATTGAAGTAATGCTGAAATTCATCCACAAGGGATTCACTCATTTAGATTGAGACTCTATTTTCTCAAAATATAGATGTTCTGTATTAGAACTAATAGAAGAAGTCACAATTAAGGAAAACTTCTTGTGAGATATATCATGTCCTTTCTCATGAGAGAACAAGTGAGAGTAACTTAGAAGGAAAGAAAGGAGCAGCATGACATTATGCTCAGGAAACTCTTGGTTTCAAGATTTAGTGTGAGAATACTGGGTACTGTGAGAAGGAGGAAGGTGTAGAAGATGGATAAAGGGTAGCACAGATACTATTGTACTCTGCATTAGTGGCTTGGAGTGGCCAAGAAGAAGAGAGACACTGTATTGACTACCATGGAGCCCAGGATCCAAGAGGAAAAACCCTGATAGAAGTAAAATCCAGTCCAAAAATTGTTATACATCGGTAGTCAAAGAACCCAACTTCAGTAGAGAGTCTAAGCAGTGAGAAGAGGGTCTGAAACACAGGCATGCCTCTAGTAGGTGTGCCTCGGTGAGCCCTGTGTCACCGTGAGACTCCATTTCCTTATGATTAAAGTGGTGTGGGTTGGTCCCCATTGATGGATAACATTAGAAGAAAAGAATAGAGAATGAAGTATAGCAACATATTTCTCTAGGTGGGCCCTTTCCCTAATCAGGATCTGCTATTTTGTTCATGATATATTTGTTTTCCTTCACAGTAGAAATGGGTAATGAAGAGAAATTGGAAAAAAATTTGAGTAATGCCTGAAAACTGAAGACCAAGGCAGCAGATTGACTGTACTGAGTGTAGGGACATAAAAAAGTGAAATCAAGAAAGGGTATTTCTTTGTTTGTTTGTTTGTTTTTCCAAACTCTTTTGAAAATTGGCAATAATAGAGAAACTAAAAAAGAAAAAAATCTACTGTATTTAGTGATTTCCAAATTATCTACAATCTTCTTAAATATGATGTAAAACTTTTTAAACCTTTAGCATCTTCTCTATAGATATGCTATTTTTAACTGAGAAAATATTTCCTGTACATGTGTTGAGTTATACAGTACCTCAAAGCAAATTTTCCTTAATCAAAAATACTTTAATCCAAATTAATGTTATAGTAAAATGAATAAATATTTTAGCTCAAATATTTTGCCTTTATCAGAGTACCTTTCTTCTGTCTGCATATTTTTGTTTTGGAAGGTTCTTCCTATTTGGATTTGATTTTTAAAAAAATCATCTCATTTTGGCAAAGAATATGAATTTACCCACATAAAATTAGGAGTTTCATTAAAATATTTTGCACAAGTTGAAATATTTGAAATTAAAATTATTGAAATTCAAATGAACTCTTTTACAGTACATGAAATTTTGCTACTTAATATATTTCTGTTGCAAGCTAATGTTTTCTGTCATTGCATTTGTTGAATACTTTGATTTAACATTTCCATCTCATTTTTATTATGAGGCAAGTGGATTTGGAAGGTATTTTTTTAAAAAGTGATTCTAGCAAAATACCAGAATAACCAATTCAATATTGAAGCAAAGAACAAAGTTAGAGGACAGACTCCCCAACTTCAATATTTATGATAAAGATACGGTAATCAAAACAATGTAGTATTGTGGAACAATAGACATATAGATTAATGGAACAGAATAGAGAACCCACAAATAGACCCACGTAAATATAGTCAACTGATCTTTGATAAAGGATTAAAGGCAATGTAACAGAGCAAAGATGGTCTTTTCAACAAATGGTGATGAGACAACTGCAGGTCCACAACCAAAACAATGAATCTAGACACAGACCTTATACCCTTCACAAAAACGTGGATAACTCAAAATGGATCATAGACCTGAATGTAAAATGCAGAACTATAAAACTCCTGGAAGAAAACATAGGAGGAACCATAGATAATTTTGGGTATGGCAATGAGCTTTTGGATGCAACACAAAAAGCATGATCCATTTGGACTTTATTAAAATTACAAACTTCTACTCTGTAAAAAACAATTTCAAGAGAATGGGAAGACAAACCACAGATTCGAAGAAAATATTTGCAAAAGACACAAGTGATAAAAGGTTTTTATCCAAAGTATGCAAAGGAATCAATAAGGAAATGAACAACCTGATGAAAAATGGACAAAAGATGTGAACAGACACCTCAACAAAGGTACACATATGTCAAGTTAGCATGTTAAAAGATGCTCCACATTATGTATCATTAGGAAATTGCAAATTAAAACAACAACGAGATACCGTAAGTTATCAAAATAGCCAAAATCCAGAACACTGACAACACCAACTGCTGATGAGGATGTGGAGCAACAGGAACCCTCATTCATTGCTGGTGGAACACAAATTGTGCATCTACTTTGGTAGACAATTTGATAGTTTCTCACAAAATCAAACAGATTCTTGCCATAGAATCCAGCAATCATGCTCCTTGATAATTACCCAAAACAGCTGAAAATTTATGTTCACCCAAAAACCTGCACAAGATGTTTATGGCAGCTTTATTTATAACTGGCAAAACTTGAAAGCAACCAAGATGTCCTATAGTAGGTGAATGGATAAAGAAACAGTGGTACATCCAGAAAATGGAATATTATTTAGCACTAAAAAGAAATAAGCTATCAAACCATGAGAAGACAACAAAGAAACTTAAATGCATGTAACCGTGTGAAAGAAACTAATCTGAAAAGTCTACATACTGTCTGATTCTAAGTATGTCATTCTAAAAAAGGAAAAACTACGGAGAAAGTAAAAAGATCAGTGGTTTCCAGCATTTAGGAAAGAGAATGGAATGAATAGGCAGAACACAGATGATTTTTAGAGCTGTGAAACTATTTTATATTACATCACAATTATGGATACAGATTATTATACATTTGCCAAAACTCTTAAAATGTACACCAAGGGTGAATTCTAATGTGAACTACAGACTTGGGGTGATAATGATGTGCCAATTTAGGTTCATTGTTAGTAAGAAGTACACCAGTTTGGTGTGATATGTCCATAGTGGGTGAGATTGTCCACATTGGGGATGGGATATATGAAAACTCTCTGTATTTTTCATTTTGAACCTAAAAGTGCTCTAAAAAATAACGTTTATTAAGAAAAAAGGTGATTCCAACATACTGACATTAGTTTTAAATGTAGTTTCCAAAGTTTCAAACATTTCTAAAACCTAATTGATTAGCAGCAAAGAGAGAAAACATGGACAGTTATGCTGAAGTGTATTTTTAATAAACATCAGTGTAGTCACAAAAAGTTTATATTTAAATTACATTAACTGTGTGAATAAGAACTTTTATGTATGATACAAAACATACAATACAATAACTATGAACAACAACTTTTCATATAAGAATTATATGAATAACAACTTTTAACTTTGGTAACTGTGACTTTCATTTCAATTGCCAGGCTACTTAAGCTTCTTTGGATGTATTTTGAGTTGTGTGACTATTACAACAAAATCTGAGTATTATAATTTCTGCTTCACAGGTTTCTTAATTTGATACAAACATTATTTTTACCTTGATGCTGTGTCTGGATTATTTATATTGAAAAATATCAATAATTTATGAAAAATAAAATAAATTGTTAAAAATAAAATAATTCATTAAAAAAATAAAAATTTGGAACGAATGCTACCCCTTAAAGGACATTGTGCAGCAGGTATATGTAAAGTTCGCCCTATCCTGGACAAACTTGTACGTACATTCTCAGGTTCCTCCTGTAACGTAATAGCACATGCTGTTTACTACGATGAGAACTAAAAGAAGGAATAATGCTTGTTCCCTTCCCCAAGTACAGAGTTCTTATGATCAGGTGACATGCAACCAAGTTCACTTTCAATATTTTCCAGAATTATTGGTAATTGAAGAGTAAATAAAGAAATTTAGTTGGGGGCAAAGAGTGGTTCCAATTAAAGATTAATTAAGGTTTGTTAAGGGAAAGTAAATGAAAGTATTAACTCTGCTCCAAGAGAGAAGACTCAGATATGAAGTTTGTTAAATAGTCACTAACACTAGGCATTTCAGTAGTTCTGCTTTCTAACTCTGTGTTTTTTTCTAACTAGATACTCCTAGAAGGCAAATATCAGATTTTCTGTGGTTCTTAATAAGTGTAAATTTCTTATTGCTGCAAACAGTGTTGCAAAAAATAAAGGGAACTTCTTTAAAATGAGTTGGAAGTTAATCATAGCAGGTTTCTTCACTCCCGAATGTTTAAATGAAGTCTGTAATGGCTAGACTATTTTAATAATAAGAGTAATACTTGTTGTTTACAGTGCAGAATGCTTTCAGCATGTTAGTTTAGTTAATGCTTACTTCTGTCTTATTGCACCTGCCATTAATGACAGACTAACATTTGGTGGTAAATTAAAATGCTTAGGGATACTGAACTTTATTGATAAAAATGTTGTCTTTATCTGGTGCTGTTAATCCATTGTGCTGGGCTCAGCTCACTCTTTGGCTCTTCCAGGCTGAAGATGGATGCTCTTAACTCCACAATTCTGGGATCTTCACAGCAGTCCCAGTCCAACGGCTTCACAAATCATGGCCCTGGTGGAGTTTCTCTGCTGCAACTCCAACCCCACATTTCTCCTTGGCATTGCTCTAGTGAGGGTTCTCTGTGGTGACTACATTCCTGTGACAAATCTCTTCCTCAGTCCCCAGGGTTTTTCATATATTCGTTGAAATCACAGAGGAGTCTCTTGCACAGCTACAGCATTCTGCAAGCCTGAAGACTTAACACCACATGGATGCTGCCAAGGCATCTGGATTATATCTTCTGAAGCTGGGGGTCCAGACACACCTGGGGCCGATTTAGCTAACAGGGAGTGGGCAGCAACACCCTGAGGTGGTCCGGGGCAGCAAGCCTGTGGAGGGTGCCTCAGGCCTGTTCCTTGAAACCATTCTGTCTCCCAATGCCTTTGGGCCTGTGATGGGTGGTGCAGCCTTGAAGATCTGTGAAAAACTTTCAGGGTCTTTTCGCTTTCTTCAGTTATCTTTTTTTTTTTTTGTCCTTTTTGAGACCGGCTGCACCATGCTCAGCCAGTGAGTGCTGTGAGCGCACCGGTCATCCCTATATAGGATCCAAACCCGCAGTGGGAGCGCTGCTGCACTCCCAGCGCTGCACTCTCCCGAGTGCGCCACGGGCTCGGCCCTTCAGTTATCCTGATGATTCATTTTTCCTGTCTTAATCACCTTAGCAATCCGTCTCTGGGCTACACCCTTGGTTTCCTCTCCCAAAGGCACTTTTTCACTCTTTTTGAGGCCAGGTGGATAGTTTTCCAAGTTTTTACCATCTGCTTCTCTTTTAGTTATAAATTATCTCTTTATAGCATGCCTTTTCAGTTGTAAATAAGTGTAGACTGTTAGAAGTATTCATGCAGCTGCCTGAATGTTATCTGCTTGGAAATTTCTTCTACCAAATACGCTGGTTCATAACTCTTAAGTTCTGAATTTCATAAAGCCCTCTAGTATGGACACAACTCAGCCAAGTTTTTTTATCAGTTCATAACAAGTGTGATCATTGTCCCAGTTTCCAATAAGCTACTTCTCATTAACATCTAAGAGCTTCTCAGAATGGTCTTTACTGTCCATATTTCTATGACCATTCTGGTTACCACAAATTAACCAGTTTCTGAGACCTTCCAAATTCCCTGGTGCTCTTGTCTGCTAAACTCTTATCTGAATTTAGGCTTTTTCTAGCCCCCTTCTCCAAATTCTTTCAGCCTCTGTCCATCACCCAGTTCCAAAGCTGTTTCCACATTTTCAGGTATTTGGTATAAGGAACACCCTACTTATCACTACCAACTTTCTGTATTAGACTGTTTCTGTTGCTTATAATGGAGTACCTGAAACTGGGTAATATGTAATGAAGTAGAATTTATTTCTTACAGTTCAGAGGCTGGGAAGTCCAAAGTCCAGGCACCACATCTCGTGAGAACCTTGTTCTTGGTGGTGACTCTGCAGTGATGTAGGGTGTCACATGGTGAAATAGCTGAGCAAGAGAGAGTTAATCTCCTCAATCAGTGAAGGAGACATTAATCCATTTAAATAGGAAACCAGGGACCTAAATGTCTTCTTTGACACTTCTTTTTATCTTTACTCTATATACCAAATCTATCGCTAATTTCCATTGATTTATACTAAATAGTTTTTTAATTCAATTGTTTACTTCTGTCTTTTCAGGCTAAACCCACTAGTCCAAGGTGCTTTTAACCTTTTCCTAGAGTTTGGCAATACAATTACAACCAGTTTTTCTACGTACTTTCTAGTTTCCTTTCCAATATGGAAAGGAATACAGTTGGAGTAGTCTGTTCAAAACACCAAAATACTTATATCACATTCCTGTTTGAAATGATTCATTACTGTTTGGAGAAAAATTAAGATATTTAACTTGGCTCATGAAATGAAGACTGCCTCCTTATCAGCATCAACATATATTACCCTCCACCTTGTTTTCTTTTCCAAATTAGTCTTGTTGACTTCCTTGCATCTGCCATGTTTCTTCTCTATTCCACGTATTTGGAAATCTATGCCATGGAGGTTGTTATCACAGAATGGCATTATTAAGATCATGTTATTGAAGAACAGAGACCTATGTATGAATCTCTGATATATTTATTTGCTTTATGATTTAAAAGAAGTTTCTTATTATTTTTAAGCTTTAGTTTCTTCATCACTAAAATGAGATTATTAGTAATATTTACCTCATAGATATCCTGAGTGTATTAAATAAAACAAAACAGAATAACTAGCTAAAATCCAACATGTTAGTCACTGGCGTTGTGCTTTTTGACAAGTTGTTTACCATTTTTATATATCAATTTCCTCATCAGTAAAAGCATGTTGAACTGTGTATGTTATATAGTGGATGACCTAATGTTGATATGAAGTGCTTATTATTTTAAAAAATATATGGCAAACAATAGAAAATAATCTTTTCCCTTTATGATTTCAATTTTCTGGTAAAAAGTTATTTTTTTTAATAATACTGGTACCAAATTCAGATAAATTGAATATTATAAAATTGGAAAATTTTGCACTTTAGTTTTATCAGTACTTCAGAAACTTCATAGGCATGATAATCACCTGGGATTCTTTTAAAAATACAAACACTGAATCAGTAGATCAGGGGTAATTTGCAAAATTCTACATTTACAAAAAGCTCCCAGGTGATGTTGGAATTCCTACCTTTAATTTTCCTTTTAGTTATATCAGCATGAATGGGTAGAAAACAGTAACATCAGCATAAATTAATCTATCAGCACCAATTTGATCACTATGTATTTCTAAGTTATACTATGTGATAAAAAAGTAAGAATTGTAAGACACATATGTATCTTTTCTATCATGGTAATTAAAAGGTGAGGCTTGCTTTTTAATAAAAGAATAAAGGAAAGCCTAGTAAACAAATTTATATGGCACTGGTTGACACAAATCAAATGGGCAGTCGGAGCATGCTCTACACATGGTAGATATGTAATAAATACTTAAACTAGAAACCCAATGCATGAATAGATTGTGACTTGCAGAAATATTTGGGGTAGGATTAAGGGGGGGGCAATAGGACAATTGAGAAAGTATTGGAGAGAATCTTTGTTTAGCTCTACAGAGGAAAAACTAAGAAATTGAGCCCTCAAAAATGTTTTCCTATGTGAAATAGTGTGCTTCCCTGTCTTTTTAAATTTTTTAAACCGTGAATGATTACCCATCAGAGATGTAATAAGTGAGATTTCTGAATTTTAATATTAAATATCTTGTGTTATTCATAAGATTGTTATGGTAATCAAATGATTTAATACATGCAAATCATGTAGAATAGCCTCTGCCACACAGTGAGTGCATAACAACTGTTAGTTACCCTCTCTGTTATCATAAGTAACTTTATTACTGTCTTATCAATTATATAATGTGCTACTTTTTCACATCGCATTTACTGTCAAATTGAGTTGTGCCTTAAACAGCAGCATTTGTTTTCTTTTTTGGTAATACGTAAAATAATGATGTGTCTTAAAATTAATGGCAGCTTGGATAAAATATGGTATTAGTTTTATTTGTCACAGTCTTGTAATATTCAATTTCCCCTTCCGGATAACATTGCCTAACAAATAGCCACTGGTTCAGGAATACTAACGTTAGCAGGTACTTATGCAGAAGTGGCCCTGGATTATTTTGCAATCTACATCTGACCCAGGGCCAGTCACCCCATAACTTGTCATTTACCATGAGATCACTGCCAGGAAAGAGCTCTGCCAAATGTTAACTGTTTGTATAACTTGATTGGTTCCCCCTACAATCTGGATTATAAAATATACAGAGATTTCTCTGAAAGAGCAGAAGAGGGATGAAGCACATACATAGAGAGGAATATGGATGCTGTGAGAAAGACTGTTAAAGTAATCTATCCTTAGAGCTAGGTTTTTTTCCTGTTCTAAGTATCAGTAAGACTGTAATCTTTAAGATATATCTAACATCTGTCTACTTAGGGTGGAATGTATCAGTGTCAATTCACACATACAAAGTATGAATTTCTGAGTTTGGAAACATATTGAGGAAGAATCAGAGAGTTGGCAACACTGAAAAGACTTGAGAGAATATCCTAAAAGCAAATCTCTTTTATAGTTTGGAAGTGTTTATGTTAGTGAGAAAGGTCTCAAGTTAAGTACTAGTTCTTAGCTGGTCCTTCCATTAACTGAAAATATAACCAGTCTTTGAAACATCATCATTAAGATTTTATGATGACTAAATTACTCACGGAATGTTTATAAAATATTTTGCCTATGGATCGAAGCATCTTTTTTAAAACTATCAGATCATACAGAGACTGCTATATACCCCCCATATTCATCTTTTCCTCCCTTTTTTTTTTTTTTTTTTTTTTTAGTAATAGAACTTCTGTTATTAGTATACCACACAACCATCCATGCAGAGATTACATTTCCTAATCTCCCTCTCAGTTAGGAGTGACTATGTGATTAAGTTTTTCACAAAACCATGTGCCAAAATGATGTTTGATACTTTTGAGTCTCTTTTCTGGAGAAATGTGAGATCATAATGAAAGCCAGCACTGACTCTACAGGTAAGAGAAATACTCTAGTGAATGCAGAGCAACAAGACAGAAGGAAAATAGGCCCTTTGATGACCTCATGCAACAGAGATTCCCTTTTAATGATGACTTCAACCTTGGCTTCTGGTAAGTGTCCCTTCACCTGCTCCCTGCACATACCTAGAGCTTCAACACGTGTGCCTTTTGTCTATGCTTCCTGTCAACCTAGTTATTTGAGAAATTTCTATTTTGTTTGACCCACAGTATTCCTTTTCTCATATTTCTTAAGAAGCTTAGCCTACACCATAACTAATGTACACTGTAATGTATTTTACATTAATGCATATTACATGAGGCTGGGATGGTTACTCCTTTTTTCTTTTACAGATTGAATGATTTGTTATTGCAGATTTTTCTCAAAATAAATATAACTCATGCTAAGACCCTTTGCTCACAAATAAGATATATGCTGGAAAAAAAATCTCTCAATATCATGCTACTAAATTTGTCCTTGTGGATTAAGATGTCTTTAAAGAGTTCAAACTTATTAAATCCAACTCAACTCATAGATAAGTAGATAGATAGACAGATAGATAGATAAAGAAAAGAAGGAAAGAAGTAAAGAAGAAAGGAGGGAGAGAAAGAAATGAGGAGGGGAGAGAGAGAGAGAGGGAGAGAGCTTTTAATTTTACTGCCAGCCTTAATCATAGATATTTCTAGAAAGGTCAGCTATGGAGTTGATGAATGAAGTCTGCCCAAGCAGATCAAGAAATCCATGAAAAGAGGTGGTCATCACCTAAAGAATTTTATTTTATAATCTTAAAAAGGTTACTGTTGGCATGAGGGATTATCATACACACACGTGTGCACTCACACGTGCACATTTAGATATTTGAATTTGAAAATCATTTTGTTAAGGAGTATTGTTTCTAAAATCATCCATATATAGTGGGATTATATATAGTCCCATAATAATTATATATTATACCTTTATATTCACAGGAAAATCTATATGGATTTTTGGATAAATAAAAGTTGTTCTGTTCTCTGAAATTTTTGTTTCTCCCAGTGGAAATTCCAAGAAGGCCCAAGTGCAGTTCAAGTTGTAGAGATAACATGTGGCTATATCAGGAAAGATAGAAATGAGAATAATAAAAATTCCTGGTCGTTGTGTCTACATGCTCAACATAAAATGCAGAAGAGCAATTATTTCATCCTTTCTTTGATTGTTTCAACAAGAGGAAGTTGAATCTGAGAAAGAGACTTAGCAATTTGTGTGGCATTTAATAGGAGAAATTGATATGTAAGCCCTACTTCTGGATACTTTTTTTTCCTCACTTTCAGATGTTCTGAAACATAGGTGAATTATTTTGCCCTTTATCATGAAATAACCTATGTAAGGATGATTTAGTAGAAACAATTTCCAAGCATCCTGGTACCTTTGCATGTGCATCTATACTATAAGTTTCTTTCGATTTATTCAAAAGTCATTTTGTCTAACAATTTCCTATTTTCAAAGTTCTTTTGTAGTTTTTTGTCTTTAGTTCCCAAGCAGATGAACTACCAGAAGTCAAAGCCACTTTCCAATGTATGCATCCTTTGATTTGGGTAAGTTAGAAATATACTTAATTTACCAAGATGGTTGGAGTGTAGATATTTTTGTAGCCTCTATGACTCAAGCAACTTGAGTTACTGAAAGATTAATTTCCAGTTGTCATGAGGGACTCAGCTTGCATCCTTGTGCTACATAGTTAAGTAGTAGAGCCTTAGAAGAACTCCTAAAATATTATTACTCTTTCAGGTAGCCAGCTAACCCTGTAATGAGGCTTACAAACCTAGCCCTAGATACAAGCAGGAGGTTTTAATGGACTCTGACTGGAAGAGGGTAAAAAGAAGTGTAATCAGTCTGGATGCCATGTGGTTTGAGAAATAAAGTAAGGCCTAGGGAGGATTATCATAGAGAGGGTTTGAGGAGTGGCATGATGGAAAACTTTACGTAATTTACGCAAGAGACTTCACTTACAAGGAAGAGATATAAGGAAAATAGGCCCTTTGATGACCTCATGCAACAGAGATTCCCTTTTAATGATGACTTCAACCTTGGCTTCTGGTAAGTGTCCCTTCACCTGCTCCCTGCACATACCTAGAGCTTCAACACGTGTGCCTTTTGTCTATGCTTCCTGTCAACCTAGTTATTTGAGAAATTTCTATTTTGTTTGACCCACAGTATTCCTTAAGAAGCTTAGCCTACACCATAACTAATGTACACTGTAATGTATTTTACATTAATGCATATTACATGAGGCTGGGATGGTTACTCCTTTTTTCTTTTACAGATTGAATGATTTGTTATTGCAGATTTTTCTCAAAATAAATATAACTCATGCTAAGACCCTTTGCTCACAAATAAGATATATGCAACTTGAAGTAATTTCTCTATCTCTTTGAATTAATTCAAGCCATCTATTCATGCATCCATTATTTACTGAGCACATATTATGTGCTACATATTTCTTCAGCTCTCAGATCACTAAAATGTAAGCTCTGTGAGGGCAATGTTTGTATCTGTCTTGTTTAAGTAGATTTCCAGAAACTAGAAAATGCATTTGGAGGCACCATAGCTACCGTACTAAAAACATATGCTTTTCAAAAAATCACTCATTGCTCTTTTAATAAGCATTACTTTATTTTTAATTAAATGTATGTGCCATTGTTTAGCACTTAATTGTTCCATAGATGGGTATTAAAGCATAGTTTTTTTGAGAAAAGAGTGCTGAAAAGTCAAAAAAAGTTTTTAAAAAGCAAAAAGTAGGTGCTCAGTGAATATTAGTTGAATAGGTAAAGTAGGATCTACTACTCATTCTTTCTAGTTTATCTAAAGTCAGGCTTTCTTTTTTACTTCCAATATCAGTATCTGCAGTGGTCACACTGTCTTCAATTTTTAGTCTGCTATACGCTTTGTTACTAGAATAATAGTGAGATCTAATATTTTTAATTCTCCCCTTGTGTACCTTCCTATGATGTCTTGTTTCATAAAAGATAAGGTCCACACTCAAGAATGACATGAGCAATGCTTCACGATCTGGATCTAACTTAAGTCTTCAAGCTCAACTGTTTATTCTCTACCTCACATGCTTCTGCTTTAAACAAAAACCTTTAATTCCCCTTTGATGAAGCTATAAACAGCTAGAGTTGTGTGAGGTCAGGTGGCTGGTAAGAGCAAGCGTGCAGGTCACTGAAAACTCATCATTTGACAAATCACCAGCTGTTTCCTGTATAATGCTTTGCACACGTTGTTGCTATCTAAAAGGCTTCATGCCCCTCTTTGCCTGAAAATCCTTAGACTTCTATTCCTATTCTTCTCACAAATAACTTTATGCTATTTCCATCTGCCATCCCTCCTTAAAAAGAGAAATTCCCTTCAGTGTACTCCTGCACTATTTCGTTTTGTCCATATGCATGCCAGAGTGAGAAAGTTAAGTCATAACTCATCTATTAGCACTTTGCCTCAGCTAGTCTCTGAGCTCCCTGAAAGCAGAGACCTTGTCTTGTCCATTTCTGTGTATATCAGTTCCCCTAACATGTGTTAAGTAGAACATAAATTATTATGATAAGGTAACTCCATTCAGGTGGGGTCCTTCTCTTTTCTTGATGGTCATTATATGAGTATATTCCTTCCCAGGTTGTGGTTTTCCTGTTGCTGTTCTTACTTTATATTTTGCTGGACCTCATTGTGATAGGCAAGTAGTCCCTTCCACAACTGTGCAAAGGTAATAGAGATAGCCAACATCCTCATACAGATTCATGCAGGTTGGAAAGAATTTCAGTGATTTCTTCATCTGTCAGGGTTGTGAATCTGGGATTACAAATGTCAAACCAAAAACTCATTATAATCCTACATCTGTCACATAGGGCTAATCTAGAAAGTAAACTCTAGGAAAGAAGGGACTTTAATCTCTTTATTTCATTTCTCTATTCCCAACATCTGTTACTGCACTAGAAATATAACAGCCACTAAGTCAATACTGGTTAATTGGTTAAAATCAATTGCCAAAAGCCACTCCACTGATAAATTTCAGAATTATAACTGAAAGTCAGGCCAGTTTGATTCCAAAGATCATGATCTATTAAATATCCTGCTACCTATTAAGATAACAACTATTTAATCTGAACTGAAGTTCCAGAGATTGCTCATAGAAACTTTGCTACCTACTCAATCTAATCTCTATATTCAGACTCTCTCTTCTGGTGCTGTGTCTCTCCATTTTCTCTTAAGTAAATGGTTAATACTTACTGATTTCACATTATTTGCAGGAATCATTCTAGGCTTTTTACATTTATGAACATAATTAATTATTAGAAGTGTTAAATTAAGTTTGGACTAAAGGTATCTCTAGACATAGTGAATTGTAACCTAACTTGATGTGTAAACAGACTGTAACTTATTCTTGCAACAGGTAGCTCAGTCTCAGCCAACCAGAGCAGCCAAACTTCAGTCAACCACAGATAGCCAACTGTTTGAACCAGGTTCAAACAAGGTAAGCACCCAGATGTAACCAATCCAGTGTTTCTGGACCTTACTTCCACTGTCTATACGTCACTTTCCTTTACCTATCCATAAATGTTACCTAACCATGTGACAGACTGGGAGTCATTCTGAACCAATTCTGCTTCTGGGGTTCCCAAACTTTCAAGTTATTCTTTGCTCAATTAAACTCTGCTACATTTGATTTGTTTAAAATTTTTCTATTAACACGAGAAACTTACTAGCACCACATTTTGAAAATGTTGAAACTGAGGTGCAGTGAGGTTAAGTTATATACTCAAGATCAACTTACTAGTAGTTTTGGAGTTGGTCAGTCCAGCTGCAAATTCTTAGACACTTAACCTGTACATTCTAGAAGAGTCCGATTGATCAGCATCTCTCCAAGTAGGAGCCAGCTTAAGTCTAGCAAACCAGCTTTGAAGGTTTACTGGTGTCTTCAGAGATACATGTATACTGACCCCTACCTATCCTTAAGGAAGTGAAATGGTGTCTCTCATAGTCTCCTTTTGTTAGCAATGGCAACATTTCACAGACCACCTCTATCCAACCATAAATAAGTGTCAAATCTTTGAAAGTAAGTAGGAAAATAGCATGAAGACAGGGCATAAAATCACTTACTGTGCTACCAGACATCAGCCCCAGTATTGGAAATACTGGAAATATAGAAATGCATGTTGAAGTATAATACCCAACATACTGAAAGTACATACCTTCCAAAAATAATTTATTGCTTTTTAATAAAAAATACTTTATTTTTAATTAAATTTAGGGTTTTGTTTGTTTGTTTGTTTTAATAACTTAATTGTTCCAGAGATAGACACTAAATAGCTGTTCAGGAAAAAGAAAGAGTGAAGAAAAGCCAAAAAACTTTAAATTAGGATAATTTACTTGGCAGATTTTTATGCTGTGTTGTTGAGGAAAGTGAAACTTATGGATAAAGTTAAATACAGTTAAATATACAAGCATAAACATAAATACAAAATAGAATGTGTGTCCATCTCTTTGTATTTATAAATAATGAAAACATATAAATAGAACAATTTTTAAATTGTAATATTCCCAGTGTAATCCATAACCCCCAAACTCTCTTTTTTGCTTAAGAATGGTTGAGGCGGGTTGAAGCTGATTGCATCATCGAGGAGTTGAAGTACGGTCAGAACCTTTGCTTCAGAAAGAATGATTCCTTTCAAAATAAGAAGGATTGAAGGGTTGTTGTTTCCCTCCCAGATTCTGCTTATGCCCTAATACTAAACCAAAATTATTCTCTTCTTTCAACCCAACAGAAGTCTTCCAAGTGGTCTTTCAGATAAGCTACCCATATTTGTGTTTACTCTTTTTTTCTGTTTATTTTTTCTATCTTTATTTTCTAGAACTCGGTGTATTAAATAACTTTTTTTGTTTAGCACTGTATGTAAAATATGCATGTATGTGTGTGTATCATGTAATATGTAATATAAGAGTGGAGACATTTGTTACAAGTATTTTCCTAGTGTGTTGTCACTCCATTAGTGATGATAATTTTTACTATTCAGGATATTTTTGAGATTTACATAATTTATCAATATTTTCTACAGATGTTGTGTGACATTTAGAATGTTCTACCCAACTTTAGAGTAATGAAATGTATTTTGTTATGTTACCTGGTACTTTCATATATTTGCTTTTATGCATTTAATTTTTTAAAAATTCAAACTGGAATTTGTATAGTTGAAATTATAAAAAATTGATTCAACCATATTTTTTTTTTCCAGATGCCCATTTAATTGTTCAAATTCCATTGATTAATTAGTTCTTATTTTCTATTTAATTTTTTAAAAATTCAAACTGGAATTGGTATAGTTGAAATTATAAAAAATTGATTCAACCATATTTTTTTTCCAGATGCCCATTTAATTGTTCAAATTCCATTGATTAATTAGTTCTTATTTTCTCCACTGATATGAAATATCTCCTAAAACACTAAATATCTCTGTATACTTGGTTGTTCCTGAATTCCTTTCAAGATCCATTGACTTATTAATTCATGAGCCTTTATAATACTGTTTTATTTGTTGTGACATTGTAATAATTGCAATATCTTATAAGAGTAATTCTCCATCATTACTATTTTTCCCCTGGTTATTCGTGTTTAATTTTCCTTATAACCTTGAGAATCAGTTTATTTAATTAAGAAAAAGTCTGCCTATATTATTATTATCCCCAGAGTTTGACTGCCATCTGAACCACAAAACTCCATAGGTTCCTGGACTTTGTCTCTTTCAGGGAGT
>NW_007729054.1:240621-243681 GCF_000696425.1 Galeopterus variegatus | reverse complement strand
GAGCCTTTATAATACTGTTTTATTTGTTGTGACATTGTAATAATTGCAATATCTTATAAGAGTAATTCTCCATCATTACTATTTTTCCCCTGGTTATTCATGTTTAATTTTCCTTATAACCTTGAGAATCAGTTTATTTAATTAAGAAAAAGTTTGCCTATATTATTATTATCCCCAGAGTTTGACTGCCATCTGAACCACAAAACTCCATAGGTTCCTGGACTTTGTCTCTTTCAGGGAGTCGCATCTTTTAACCAGAACCCCTAGGCAATGGTAGGCAATACTTTGAAACTCCTTTACTCCAAAGCCTCAATGACTACTGTACGTACAGCTATTCACCACAAGTACATTTGAGTCAAATCATTAATGGACTGCTTAGTTACCTTCCTGGATTGCTTTTTCTTCGTCTATATTCTTGTATACATTCAATTTTGTTTTCAAGCACCAAGACTGCTGGTTGGTCTCTCTCTTCATGAGATGTTTTATGTCCCACCATAAGAGCACTGTATGTTTATCTATTTTTAATTATTAACAGCTTTATCAAGATATAATTTTCATGCCATACAATTCACCCATTTAACCCATTTAAAGTGTATAATTCAATGGTTTTTAGTATATTCACAAATTTTTGCAGCTATCACCACTGTCAATTTTAGAATATTTTATTACCTCAAAAAGGACCCCCATACCCTTTAGATATCATATCACCTATTCTACCAGCTCCCTCAACCACTAAGAAATTACTAATCTATTTTCTGGTTTATAGATTTGACTATTCAAGACATTTCTCATAAAAGGAATCATATAATCTTTTGTGACTGGCTTCTTTCACTTAGCATAATGGTTCCAAGGCTCATTCATGTTGTAAAACGTATTAGTATTTCACTCCTTTTTATGCCCTAAACATTAAATTGTATGGACATACCACAATTTGTTTATCTGTTCTTCATTTGATGGGCATTTGGGTTGTTTTCACTTTTTGGCTAATACTAATAATGCTGCTATGATTATTGTTTTTGTATGGACATATCTTTTCATTTTTCCTGGGTCTGAACCTGGGAGTGGAATTGCTGGGTATGACCCGGGAGTCATATGGTGACTATGTTCAACAATTTGAGGAATCGCTACACTGATTTTCAGTGTGGCTGCCCCACTTTACATTCTCATCAGCCATTTGCAAGGGTTTCATTTCTCCACATCCTCTCTAATACTTATTATTTTTGACTATTTGATGATAGTCATCCTACTGGATATAAAATGATTTCTTATTGTGGTTTTGATTTGCATTTTCCTGATGACTAATGGTGTCAAGCATTGAATTACTATATTTGCTTTTAGCCTGAAGAATCCTTTAGAATTTCATCTAAGGTGGATCTGCTAGCAACAAATTTCTTCAATTTTTGTTTATCTGAGAATGTCTTTATTTTGCCTTTATTTTTTCAAAGATACCTTAGTTTGATATAGGAATTTTGCTTGACAGTTTTTGTTTCCATTTTTTTTATTTTTATTTTTTTTTTGGTTTTGTTTTTCCTTTTCCTTAGCACTTTGAATATGTTACCCAGTCACTCCTGGCCTTTATTTTTTATTTTTATTTTTTCCTGCTGACTAGTCGGCTGTTAATCTTATTTGGATTCCCTTGTAAGTGAAGAGTCATATTTTTATCACTAGTTTGAAGATTTTCTCCTTGTCTTCGGCTTTCAACATTTTTAGTACAATGTGTCTGTTTGTTGATCCCTTTGTATTTATCATACTTTGAATTTGATGAGCTTCCTAGGTGCATAGATTAATATTTTTCAATAAATTTGGAAGTTTTCAGCCAATATTCTCTCAGATATGTTTCTCATCCTTTCTCTCCTCTCCTTCTAGTACTCCCATTAGTTTTATGTTGATGTGTTTAATGATATCCTACATTTCTTTCCGGCTCTGTTAACTTTTCTTTATTCTTCTTTTTTCTCTGTTCTTTGGATTGTATAATATCTATTGATCTATTTTTAAGTTCAATGATTATTTCTTCTGCCAGTTTAAATCTACTATTGAGCCTCTCTAGTAAATTTTTCATTGAAGTTATTATACTTTTAAGCTCCAAATTTTGTTAGTCCTCTTCTACTTTGTACCTCCTTCTTGGTTTTCTCTGTGATGTGATATTGTTGTCATATCTTCCTTTACTTTTCAAATCATCATTGCCTTTAGGTCTTTAAACATATGTATAATAGCTGCTTTAAAGTCTTACTCTGTTAAACCTGACATCTGATTACTTTCACAGGCAGTTTCTGTTGCTTACATTCTTTCTAGTGAATGGCTCATATTTCCTGATTCTTTGCATGTCCCATAATATTTGTTGTTAACTGAATTATCTAAATAATATATATTTCAGCAACTCTGGGTACTGTTACTTCTCCCATGTCAGCCTTGTCATTTTTATTTGCTTGTCTACTGGTTTATTTTCTGGCTGGATTATTCTAGTGAAGTATATGTTTCCCACCCACCTCTACCAACAGTGGGAAACCTGAGATTACTCTTTTTGGAGTATTGCCTTGGGTATGTGCACATCCACCTTGGGATGACAGCGGTGTCATGGGACTTGTTTTTCTTTTAAAAGAAAAGATAGTCTTCCTTTAGTGTTTTGCAGGGCAGACATTTCTAAAATCCCCAATGGCAGAGACCTCAGATAAGAAAGTGGGGCTACCAGGGCCGGCCCGGTGGCGCACTGCTACAGTGCGCCATTTAGGAGCGTGGTGGCGCTCCCGCCGAGGGTTCGGATCCCACATACAGACCGATTCCCGCTCACTGGCTGAGCGAGGGGCAGGATCAACACCAAGGGTTGCGATCCCGTTGCCGGTCCCAGTCCGGTACGGGCGCGACACTGAGGGTTGCGATCCGTTGCCGGACATGAAAAAAGACAAAAAGGAAAAAAAAAAAAAGAAAGTGGGGCTACCAGAAACTTCCACAGATTCTATATTTATGATTTGAAATCATATATCACAGAATCATGGAAACCTAGAATTAGAGTCTTGGAATTGTGCAGCCTCTAGTTCAATCTCTTTTAAAGTTGTGTAAACT
>NW_007729054.1:238295-240584 GCF_000696425.1 Galeopterus variegatus | reverse complement strand
ACTGAGGGTTGCGATCCGTTGCTGGACACGAAAAAAGACAAAAAGGAAAAAAAAGAAAAAAAGAAAGTGGGGCTACCAGAAACTTCCACAGATTCTATATTTATGATTTGAAATCATATATCACAGAATCATGGAAACCCAGAATTAGAGTCTTGGAATTGTGCAGCCTCTAGTTCAATCTCTTTTAAAGTTGTGTAAACTCATTATTTATTGATTAAATGTATTACATTTTAATTAGTCATTTATCAAGTGTATGGATGCCATACAAACAAATTAGGAAAGAAGAACATATAATGAAAAGCAGTCAGCCATTTCCTCCCTATCCTATCCATCACAGACTAACAAACCAAACCAAATTCATTTATGTTTAACTTTTTATACAAGGTTATATTAAATTATATAAATTTACATAAATTATGGTTATATAAAATTATCTGTGTGTATAGAGTTAATAAATACAAAGACATATAAAATATATTATATGTAATATATATATATATATATATATACATACATACACACACATACACACACATAAATACACATGCTGAATCCCATTTACCTCTTCCCCATTTCTAACAATTACTGGTTGTCTCTAAATGTTTAAGTCTATGTTTCTTTGCTGACCCAATATGGGAACTCATTAAAGAGGCATAAGTGACAGAAACTTCTTTGTCTCTGTTGAAAACAGATCCTATGTTCTTTGTAACCCTGACAGCCAGAGCATGAAAATGTGAGTTAGGCTTATCTAATTAGCTGCACCAAATTGGAGTTTTGACTCTCGAGTTAGTAATGTAAGGAATCAGAAAGTGGAGAATTCATTCTTGGAGAGTCATCAAATTTCTCCAGCAATAGCATGAGTTCAGCCACAGATCCAATGCTCAGTGGTGTTGTTATACACTTGGACTTATTCTGAGAGAACATTTGAGATGTGGTTACGGATGTCTGGGATTTCATTGTGTCATTTTTTTTTCTAGTTCTTTAGCCTTCCCAGAAACTCTTTGAGCTACACAGAGCTATTCCTACAAATTCCTTTTCTACTGAAATCAGCCTAAGAAAGATTGTATTACTTCAGCTAAAAACCTTGCTTAATGTAACTTTCCAAATGACATAATATACACGTTTCTATTTTTTAATGTTGGATTTCTTGCTATGTTGATTTTAATTATCCTGTTTTCAGCTGATCTTCTCCCTTCCACCTCTCATCACTGAAGCACATTCCAAGTCCAGAGGGTTTGGGATTTTTCATCTCTCCATTATCACTCATTGGGAATATTTAGGTGGTAGTTTTCATTTCACCGGACAATATTCAACCATTCATCTCAACTTCAAAACATTCTGTAAAATGTCTTATTTCTTGATGACTCCATTCCTGTTATTTTCTTTGATGGATATATTGTCTTTTACACGAATTACGCCATTACAAATTTAAATTTAGAAAAGAGAAAACTATGTATGCTCATGTGTTTTTCTTGAACCAGTAACTTAAATAATCTTTTAGTTTTATATCTGCCAAATTCCAGAATTAGTAAGTTTTTGCTAGGTAAGCTACTTTCAACTACCTTGTATTTATGGTCAATTATTTTTTTCTATTCTCCTAAATTAATATTTCACAGCAAGGACCACTGACAAGACAACTATGACCTAAAAATGATTTGCATATTTATTTGTTTACCTATGAGTTCTGTGGCTGTCACTGAGTCTCTGCCTAGCAAGCTTTCTCAGGAAGAGAACACTACTGCTTATCTGAAATGCCTACATCATCTGAGAATTTCACCATATAGGCCATTATAGCACTTTATTCTAAGAAGTGATGAAAAGATTTTTGAAATTTAAATTTCCCCATTTTTCAGAAGAAAGCAAGTGTAGTCTCCTGCCTAAAAAATTTCCCATGTACACTCCTAAGTCATTAACTCACATATACACTTCTCCTTTATTAGCATTGCCTCAAGGTTAGATAATGTTAGATTAATAAACTCTTTGATTAGTGGTCAGCTTTGAGTAAGCATTGCCTGATTTGTAATTTAACAACTATAATATGCTTTAATGTGCAACTATCTCTTACTAAACTCAAATAACATTTTTATTTCAGTTGTATCACTCAATGTTAATTGAGGACAGCCCATAAAAAAACTCAATAGAAGTGATCAGATTAGACATTTTACCACTGATCTTCATCAGCTGAATCAAGTCTGAGCAGTTCTTATTGCCTGGGGACACCTAGGACGATTCAGCTAGTGGTCTTTGTGAGCTAGGGCTTTTGTTTCTTCTCTATCATCCCTGGAACTG
>NW_007729054.1:236144-237735 GCF_000696425.1 Galeopterus variegatus | reverse complement strand
CTTACTAAACTCAAATAACATTTTTATTTCAGTTGTATCACTCAATGTTAATTGAGGACAGGCCATAAAAAAACTCAATAGAAGTGATCAGATTAGACATTTTACCACTGATCTTCATCAGCTGAATCAAGTCTGTGCAGTTCTTATTGCCTGGGGACACCTAGGACTATTCAGCTAGTGGTCTTTGTGAGCTAGGGCTTTTGTTTCTTCTCTATCATCCCTGGAACTGTCAATAGGATATATCCCCTTGAATAGGTTACCAATTATCTGTGGTCTGTTTTCTCATAATAAAAAATTATAATGAATTAATGTATTTACTCAAATCTAATGAGTGCTTACTATACACAGAAAAACCCAACTATTAATAAAACTGTTGCTAACATTCAGGAGTTTTAACTTTCCATTTCCTGATGCTCATTTTCTTCATAGCAGGATTACCAAACTTTACTGAATAATGAAATCGTGTATCTATTAAAGATTCTACAATTTACAGAACTTTTTCACAGATATTGTTTCATTTGATCCTCAAAGATGTTTCTTTATGATGCTCAAGGCAGAAATTATTGTACACATTTTAATAATAAATAATCTCTACCTATGAAAAGTTTCAGTAGTTAGTCTAAAGTAATAGGAACTAGTAAATTGAGCAGGACAGAACTTGTTCCTCTAATGTTATACCCCATGAAATTCACTTTATATAACATTTCTTGACTTCTTTATAGTTGCCGTTGTGGTTTCTAAGTCTCTAAAAAGAGTTTGATATCCATGAGGAATAAGAGAAGTTTGGATTCAGCCACACCATGTATGTAGATATGAAGAAGAACTGGAATTCTTTCCTCCTAATTTTTCTGTCCCTAGAGATATATTTACCTGCTCTCTGATTTCTTTTAAACAACTATTTTCTCTGGCTGCAATTTTGAACCCAATTCCTTGGGTCACCTATCCTCAGCTTCACTTCATTTAGAATGTAGAAAGGAACTAATAACAGAAAAGAAACTTATCAGGTAAGACAGAAATTGACTCTATTTAAAAACAAAAAACAAAAAACAAAAAAACAGAAAGCAGGCCCAGAAGCAGGCAGGAGCACACCTGGGGTTCTGGGCAAGAAGACAAGGGCAGACACCTCAGCCAAGAAGCAGGCAAGTAAGCATGCTGAAAACACCACTTCCAGGTGAGTGGCCCACGACAACCACTACCATAGCCACAGCTGCCTCAGAAGTGGCTCAATGTCACAGCAGTAGCCACAAACACTGTGCTGATGGCCCACCAGGCACTTGACTGCACTGACATAAGGACAGTCACTGGCAGAGGCTGGAAAAAGAAGAGAATGTCTTTCTCCTCAAAGCCTATTCCAGAGTAATAGAAGAAGTAAGTGCTCTGCAAGATGAACAGACATCAATGTAGAGATACTAGAAATACAAAAAACCAGGAAAATCTGACACCACCAAAAGAACAAAGTCTAAAATACCATATCCTATAGAGCAGGAAACTCTTGAAATGACTGAAAAGATATTCTGAACTACAATCTTAAGGAAATTAACTGAGATACAAGAAGTCTCAGTTAAACAACATAATGAAACAAGAAAAAAAA
>NW_007729054.1:234621-235151 GCF_000696425.1 Galeopterus variegatus | reverse complement strand
AAAAAAAATCCAAGATATGAGGGAGGAAACTTATAAAGAGATTAATATCTTAGAAAAAAATGTAACAGAACGCATGGAACTGAAAGATTCATTCAATGAAATTAAAAAAAACATGTCCAATAGCTTAAGCAGCAGGCTAGAGCAAGCAGAAGAAAGAATTTCTGATTTTGAAGATAGTCTTTTTGAAATAACCACATGAACAAAAGAAAAAAGGAGAAAAGAATTTAAGAGAATGACGAAAATCTAAGAGAGCTAGCAGACAACCATAAGTGCACAAACATTTGAATTATGGTTGTTTCACAAGGGGAGAAAAAAGAAAAGGCAGGGAAAACCTATTCAACAAAATAATAATGGAAAATTTCCCAGGTATAGGGAGAGATACAGAGCTTCAGATCCAGGAGGTTCAAAGATCTCCAACCAGATTCAACCCAAAAAGATATTCTCAAAGACACATTGTAGTCAAACTGGCAAAGTTCAAAGACAAAGAGAGAATCTTTTTTTTTTCACTCTAAAAAAAATTTAACTTCTCA
>NW_007729054.1:220226-233960 GCF_000696425.1 Galeopterus variegatus | reverse complement strand
AAAGTTCAAAGACAAAGAGAGAATCTTTTTTTTTTCACTCTAAAAAAAATTTAACTTCTCAATATACATTGTAGTAGATTTTTGTGTCCCTTTACCCATTCCTCCAAAGAGAGAATCTTAAAAGAAGCAGCAGATAAGTGTCAAGTCACCTATAAGGAAACCCCTATCAGAATAACAGCAGACAAACTCTATAGGCCAGAAGAAAAATGTGATGATACATTCAAAATACTAAATGAAAAATATTGCTAGTTGAGAATATTATAATTATTAAGGCTGTCCTTCAGAAATGATTGGAAAATAGTGTATTTTTCCAGACAAAACCTGGAGGAGTTCACTACCACATGACAAGCTCTACAAGAAATCCTCAAGGAAGTTCTACATCTAGAATCCAAATAATGATAATCACTACCCAAAATACAGTTTTAGAGCAAAAGAGGAAACAAGAAAGGGAAAGAAACTAAATCTTACCCCACAAAAGACATAGTGACAACATAATAATGCCCCTATTTTTTTTCTGATTTTAGCAATTTCAGTCTTCTCTCCTTTTTTCTTGGTCAAACTACATAAAGGTTTGCAAATTTTGTTGATATTTTTAAAGAATTAATTTTTGGTTTTGTTGATTGACTCTACTGATTTTTTTTAAATTTTAATTTATTTTTTAAATTCATTTTGTCAATATACAATGTGGTTGATTATTGTGGCCCATTACTGAAACCTCCCTCCCAACAACCTCATATCTGTTCACTTGTTGTATTAACTTCAAGGAATTGTAATTGTTGTGTCTTCTTCCCTCCTCCCCAGTTTATTTGTGTATTTATTTATTTATCTTTAGCTCCCACAAATAAGCGAGAACATGTAATATTTCTCTTTCTGTGCCTGACTCGTTTCATTTAATATAATTCTCTCTAGGTCCATCCATGTTGTTGCAAATGGCAGTATTTCATTCTTTTTTTACAGCAGAATAGATTGTGTAGATATACCACATTTTCCATATGCACTCATCTGACAATGGACATTTGGGCTGGACTCTACTGATTTTTAATTCCCTATTTCATATGTTTCTGTTGTACTCTTTGTTATTTCATACTTATATTTGCTTTTGGTCTATTTTGCTTTTATTTTTCTATTTTCTTAAGGTAGAAGTTTGCATTACTGATTTGAGATTTTTCTTATTTTTAATATAGGTGTTTATGAGTATAAATTTTCCTCTAAGCACTGCATGAGCCTGGCATCTTATAAATTTTGATATGTTGCACTTTGATTTTTATTTCTAAGTACTTTCTAATTTCACTGTGATTTTTCTTTTTACCCACTGTTTATTTAGATGAGTGTTGCTTAATTTCCACAAATTTGTGAGTTTTCTAAATTTCCTTCTGTTATTCTGGTCAGAGAACATATTTTCTATGTACTTAGTCTTTTAAAATGAATTGACTTATTTTGTGGCCAAAAAGAAAAAAAATAGATAAATAAAATAAAAAGAGAAAGGAAAAACATTCTTCTTACTTGCCTTCACCCCCTCTATCAATACTGATTCCTAAGCTACTGCAAGAAAGACCCAGATAAAATCAGAGTTTAATGACTTCTAGAATGTTTTCCACACTACACCTTTCTGAGTACTTACACAATCTCCATAGCTATTTGTGCATAGATGTTTCCTATTTTCTTTTTGATATAGTTTACTTAACATCATCTCTTAATCAAAGTTACTTGCAAATGTTAGAATATAATTTACAGTAAAAATTCCTAAAGCATGTTCTAGCACGTATTAAAAAATATTAATTTCTATTGTAATTGCTCAATACCCACAACCCCTCAGGTACATGTGCAACATCTGTATTCCTCACACTAATCTTATATGATAGGCCATGTCATTTCTTTTTTAAACCAGAACTTTTAACCAACTGAGCAAATCAGCCGGTCTTAGACAAGAACTTTTAAATTCAAAACAAATAAGTCATTTTCCCACAATAACATGCTCTATCCAGGACAAAAACCGTACAATTAGACTTCAGATCTTCTTTATGTCCCATGAAACATATTGTTTCTGTATTATGCCATGTAAGTAATGCTTACTGCACTACTTGTCTTGTGGGTTTGGTATCTTGTATTCAGTGGCTGTAGAATGAGCTGAAATAGGAAAGCCATATAAACATAACCACATAAGTTGGGTAAAAGAAAGAGTCTATGAAAAACAGTGTCACATAGTCACAGAGGTATCTCTTTTTTTAGTTCTTTTGGCTTTAGGAAGAGCTGTTTTGAGAAGAATTCTGAATTCAAATCTGGTTTAGTAGGAAAGAGAGCCTTTGTTTATTCGCAATAACTTTCATGGAGTAAAGAAGAGGAAATAAATTGTGCCAAGTGTTTTCTAATCTGAGTTTCAGTTTTTCCTGAAAGCAATCTGGCATACTTAAGTGTGAATCTGACTTCCTGAAATTCTCACCATTATGAGCAAACATTAGACAAACTCAGCTGAAGAGACATTCTACAAAATAACTGTCTAGGACTTTCAAAGTTATTAAGAGCATGAAGAATAAAGGAAGACTGAAAATTTTTTTCAGTCTAAAAGAGAGTAAATAGTCATCACAACTAATGCAATGCATAGTACTTGATTGGATTCTGGACTAAGAAGAGTATATAAACAAAGTACATCCCAGACACAATTGACGAAAGTTCAAATTAGTTCTTGAATAAATACTAAAAATGCTTTAATGTTAAATTCACTGATTTTAATTATTGTAGAATATAAAATAGAATGCTTTTCTTGTTAGAAAATAGACAGTAAAATACTCAGGGGTAAATTTTTGTGATAGTCCAACTTACTCTCAAATGGCTCAGATGAAAGTTTTTAATATATACGAGGGGACCTCAAAGAGTTCATGGATATATTTGTATTATCTCTTAATTCTATTTTTCTGCAAAAAATAGACAGTAAAATACTCAGGGGTAAATTTTTGTGATAGTCCAACTTACTCTCAAATGGCTCAGATGAAAGTTTTTAATATATATGAGGGGACCTCAAAGAGTTCATGGATATATTTGTATTATCTCTTAATTCTATTTTTCTGCAAACTTTTTGAAGTACCCTTGTATGTGTGCACATAAATGTGTGCCTGTGTGCCAGTAGAAAAAAGAGAAGTATAAAAAAGGGACAGAATGTAATGAGTGGTGATTCTGGGTAAAATGTGTTGATGTGTGTTACTTGTTTTGTTTTTGCAACTTGCCTGAAGTTTGAAATTACATGAAAATTTAAAAGTTACAAAAAGTAAAAATAAAGTAAATAAAACAGCTGCTACTTGAAGCCATTTTTCAGTATAAATAATGTAGAACAGCCAAAGACAATATGTATTGTATAATACAAAACAAACTATATAAAATCACTATTGATTATTCTTACCAAAAATGTTTAACCCAAAACTAATCAAGTCTTCAGATCTAATTCCACTTTACAGGAAATACAAGAGACAGAGGAATAAATGAAATAATATCATGAGAAAGCAGTCATCAAAATTCAGGAATTAGTACATTCTATAGGAAAAATTGTCCTAATTTTCCTAATATGAGTAATATTAATAAATAATAAATATGAGTAATACTAATAAATTCAAGACCTTGATGATGAGTATATGAACTCAATCATTCTTTTTAATTTCTATATGATTGAATATTTTATAAAATATTTGCTAAAATTACATAAAATTAAATAGAATTGTGAGCCATCAACCAAAGCTGACTGGTAAATATCAGCTTTAAGAGGACAAGAAGTCAGAAGGAAGATGTTGGAGAAGACCAATGAGCATGGCAGACAAAAATTACAGATCAGACATGGGAAGTCATGGTGAAAATATGGTTATTATGTTGATCTACGTCTGAAATAGAATTGCAAGTTTTAATAAGCTTTCAAAATGACCGGAGCTACATGATATGAGTCCAGTTGAGAAATTTGCTATCTTCTCCACTCCTACATTTTGATAGCTGGCAAGAGGGTCACATTGGATCAGAAAGGATAGCAGCTTTTCTAATAGTGCAATTTACATGCTTATCATATTACAGAAAAATAGTTGTCCGTAATTCAAATCAAGAGTGCCATTAAGAATTAACAGATCTCTCTCTGGCAAGAGAAAAAACGTAAAGTACAATGAAGACAAAAGAGGCTTCTATAACTTGAGGAGAATAACAAAATATAATTGAGTTTATGTTCATCAAAAAGTTGGAATAATAAAAGAGTTTTATTTGGCTTTCTAGATGTCTTAATGGAAAATACAATATGTTGGTCTATATTTCTAGGTATAGATGAGATGTTACTCTAAAAGATAAAAATGAATGATAAATGCTGACCAGGTTGCAGAGAAAAGGAACTCTCATGCATTGTTGGGACTACAAAATGGTGCAACCTCTATGGAAAATGGTATGGAGGTTCCTCAAACAATTGCAGATAGATCTACCATATGACCCAGCAATCCCACTGCTGGGAATATACCCAGAGGAATGGAAATCATCAAGTCGAAGGTATACCTGTTCTCCAATGTTCATTACAACACTCTTTACAATAGCTAAGAGTTGGAAGCAGCCAAGTGTCCATCATCAGATGAGTGGATATGGAAATGTGGTATATCTACACAGCGGAATCCTACTCTGCCATAAAAAGAATGAAATACTGCCATTTGCAACACCATGGACGGACCTAGAGAAAATTATATTAAATGAAACGAGTCAGGCACAGAGAGAAAAATATCACATGTTCTCACTTATTTGTGGGAGCTAAAAATAAATAAATAAATACACAAAAAACCGGGGGGGGGGGGGTAGGGAAGAAGACACAACAACTACAATTCGTTGAAGTTGATACAACAGCAAACAGAAAGGAGATTGTTGGGAGGGAGGGGGGACAGGGAGGAGGGAGGACGGTTTTGGTAATGGGCCACAATAATCAACCACATTGTATATTGATAAAATAAAATACGATTAAAACAAAGAAAAATAAAACAAAAATAAAATAAAATAGAAGATAAAATATACTATTCTAAAGACATCTTAAAATGTATCTAAAAACATAAAAATGAGTATATTAGAGACACGGAAGTATGAGGAGGAGGAGGAAACAATGACAGCTATTATGTAGTAAAATTATCAGTTCAGAAAGATGGACAAATTTGTGGAAATTGTGAAGTTGAATTATAAGGTAATCAAGAAATGAAGATAAGAGCTTAAGTTTGCACTTGGACATTTCTAGTATCATTCTTGCAATAAAGTAATTCTCAAAATGCTGAAGAGTTTTAAGGATAAGTGACAAATTAAACATTGATGGTGATATAGTTATTTGCTCAAACATTCATCAGTAGTATTTTTATTAGACATACTGCTAAGGCTATATAAATACATAAAAGAGTATTATTTAGGTACATAAAATCTACAAGAGAGACAGATATGCAAATAGTCACCATACAATTAGAGAATTTCTATTTATTGCAATTCATTCATTTCCAGTGCTTCTGGGAGCTATTTATTAATGACAATATAAGCCTCAAAAGCTTGGAACATTTGAAGAACCAAAAGAAAATGGTGTACTAATACACTGTGTGAAAACATAGGAGATAAATTCAGACAGGTGGATAGGAGCTTGTTATTTAGATTATTTTAGACTATGATAAGGAATTTGATTTTATTATAAAGCATTAACTAAGGAAAGTTGTTGACAGTTTTGAAGCAGAGGAGTGATATTATCTGATATGATCACTCTGGGTGTTCTAAGAAGACGTACTGGTGGGAGAGCAAGAGTGGCACCGGAGAGACTAGGTTAGAGGACATTGTGGTGCACCAGGTATATACAAAGAGTTGTAAAGCCTGAGATAAAAGGATTTAACTTTACCTGGGAAATCCGGGGAAGGATTCTGAAAGTGGGTATCAGTGGATTGGCTTGAAGAATGAGTAGGAATGGGAGCACTTCTGGGAGCTACAGAGATAGTCTTTGTTTTCAAGAGTTTTATTAAGATATAATTGGCAAGCAATAAGCCACATATATTTAATGTACATGTAATTTGATAAATTTGATATATGTTTACACTTTTGAAACTGAAGAACGTATCTATTTCCCCCAAAGCTTCCTTGTGGCCATTTATAATAATCTTCCACTATTTCCACCTCATTCCCAAGCAACAGTTTATCTGTTTTCTGGTACTGAATATTAGTTTTGATTTTTTAGAATATTTATAAATCATACACCATTTTTTCTATTTTATCTGGCTTCTTATATTCAGCACAATTATTTACAGATTCATTCACATCATACACATTATTTTTTCATTGCTGAGCAGTGTTCCTTTTTTTGGACATTTCACCATTTGTTTATCCATTCACTTGTTAATAGACATTTGAGTTGTTTCCAATTATTACTGTTGCAAATAAAGCTGATATGACATTCATATGCACATGTATATTTTTAAGAACATATACTTTGTATGCTCTTATAAATTGAAAATTTTTGACATTTCAATTTCCAATTTTTCTAACATGTAGAATTCCGATTTTTTTTTTAATATTGTTCTTGTATACTACAAATTTTCTAAATTCACTTTTTAATTACAGTAGCTTTGGGGGGATATTCTATTGACTTTTCTATATGGAAAATAAAGACAATAAAGACAATTTTACTTCCTTTCCACTCTACATAACTTTAATTTATTTTTCTTGCATGATTGAACTGGTTACAAATTCTAGTTCAATGTTGAACAGAAGTGGTAAGACCAGATTTGCTTTCTTAGTAGAATTCTTAGTTGCCAATCTCAGTAAAATTCAGTCTCTTACCATTAAGTGTGGTATGAGGTGGAGTTTTTTTGTAGATGCCCTTTGTTATGGTCAGGCAGTTGTCTAACTAAGTTTGCAGAGAATTTTTATAAGGTGTCAATGGTGAATTTTTTTCAAATATTTTTTGAGCTTTTATTAAGAGGTTCATCACGTTTTTCTTTTCAGTTTGATAATATGGTGAATTATATTGATAATATTTCCAAATTTCCTGGGTAGACCCCACTTGATCATAATTTATGGTGCATTCTATGGATCATTAAGTTTGATTTGCTTTTTTTTTTTGATTTTGTGTCTATTTTTATGAGTTATATTAATTTTTCATTTTACTTTATTGGAATATCTTTGCCTGGTTTTGCTATCAGAGTACTGCCATTGATTGACATACTGTCCAGTATCTGATTAAAGGTAGCTAAAGAGAGACATTATACACAATGCTCTGTATGGGTCACTTTTTATAATCTATCTTATCTTCTTTTCTGTACAACAGTCCTCGCACAGCCAAAAGATATCATGTCAAGTAAAAAGCAAACTGCATTTGAATTTTGTGCTGGCTATTAATTTATTGCCTCTCAGCTCCATGTTCACCCTTTCATTACCTGCTTTGTAATTATAGGCCAATCCCTTTAGGCATTTTTCCTTTGTGGCAAGCAAGGTGTAAGCTGAGTTTCAGATATTCAGTCCTGGGTTTTTCATGGTTAAAACCAAAGGGAACTTCACATTTCTGCTGGAGAAAGAGAATATCATGATGCTAAAGGAAAAAAAAATCCTTTTTTGACATCTGGGTCTCTTGACTCAGTTATAGTCAGCTGATAACTGGGTATAACTGGGATAACTCTTGAATGTTGCATGTTAAAAAGATTTCCACATTTTTCTGCTATACATAATATTTCAAACTGCTCCTTTTTAAAAAATCTCTTTGTTTGTGACAAGCCCAAGAAATGTGTGTCTGTCAAAACCAAAGAAGAAGAGTATGAGATAATATTAAAAATCCATTCTGTTATGGACTGAATATTTGCATGCCCTGAAAATTCATATGTTGAAACTGTAACTCCCAGAGCAATGATATTTATAAGTGGAGCTTTGGGAGGTAATTAAATTTATTGAGGTCATGAGGGTGGGGTCCTCCTGATCTGATTAGTGCTGCTATAAGAAGAGACCAAGGAGCTTGCTCTGTCTCTCCACCATGTGAGGATACAGCAAGAAGATGATTGTTTGCAAGCCAGGAGGAGAAACCTCATCAGGAACCAAATCATCTAGTACCTTGATCTTGGAGTTCCCAGTCTCCAGAACTTAGAAAGTTAAGAACTGCTCATCTGTGAAGAACATTATAAATGAAATAAGCCTGGCACAGAAAGACAAACACCACATGATCTCACTCACATGTGGAATCTCATAGAAACAGAGTAGAATAGTGGTTGCCAGAGGCTTGGGAGGGTAGTGGAAAAGGGGAGTTGAGGAGAGGTAGGTGAATAATAGTAGAAGAGAGCACTTTGAATTCGCGCCACAAAGACATAATAAAGGTTTGAGGTGATAGATCTATTAATTAACATAATTTGATCATTGTACAACATATACATGTATCAAAACATCAAATTGTAACCATAAATATGTACAATTATCACGTGTCAATTGACAGTAAAATAAAACTAAAAAAAAGAACTGTTGATTTATGATGTTAAAAATTATTTTCTGTTGTTTAAGCCACCCAGTTTATGGTATTTTGTTATAGCAGCCAGAGGTGACTATGACACATCCTAACACAATTACATGAAATCAAAATTTGCCTCCTTAAAATTTCTCCTAATTCATCTTAATTATTTGTCCCCAAATTATCTGCATCATAGTATGGACCATTGAAATGTGAAAGAGTTTAAGATTCAAAGGAGTTCTCTAAGTTTAATGCAAGGAATGCTTTAAACAGAAAGTTCTTTCCATCTCCACATTATATCATGTAAGCAATTGTTGATTTGTCAGTATTGTCATGAAATGCATTTGAGAAGAGGCCATCAGGTAGAAAGAGCTATATGCTGTAGAAATGACATGAAGAATAAGGAGAAAATTAATGTTGTTGATTGGCTTTAGAAAAGGCAGTTTCTGATAAGTTAATTGGGTGGCTATGAGACAGGCAGAATCCAGATTTTTACAAAAAAGATTAATAAATAACAAAATAACCAACCTAAACAGTTTAGCAATCATAGGAATTTTGCAGTCAGGAATAAATTCATAAGCAGAGCAGAGTGGAGAATATGTATTTTAGAATAAAAGATCACATTTATTTTTAGGATCTCATATACATTGCTGGTGTTGATTTAAAAGGATACAACCACTTTGGAAAACAATTTGGCAGTGTCTTATAAAGTTAAGCACACATTTACCATACAATGCAACAGCCTCACTCCTGGTTATTTATTCAAATGAAATAAAAACATAAGTCTATATATATCTTTTCATAATGGCCAAAAAAATTGGAAACATCCCAAATGGCTATCCATACCTAAGTGGATAAACAGGTTGGGATCTATGCACACAAAAAACTCCTACCAGAAATATAAGTATATTCCTACCAGACACAAAAAGTATATAACGTATGATTCCCTTTACCATAAATTCTAGAAAAGGTAAATTAAATCTATAATTATAGAAATTAGATCAGTGATTCCCTGCATCCTAGGATAAGGTAGAGTGTTTGCATTGAAAGTGCTCAAGAAAAAAATCTGGGGTGTGGGAAGTAATCTATTTGTTGTGTATGTATGTAGAAAAAAAATGTATGTACATTTGTCAAAACTTATTGATCTCTACACACATATAGTGTATACATTTTATTCATACAAATATTACCTCCATAAAATTAATATAAAAGAAAGAGAGTGTAATTAAGGAACTAGTCTATGATAGATACTCCCGGAAATTGTACTCACTCTTGTTTTTGGGGAAAAAAAAAAAAAAAAAAAAAGGAATGGGAAAGGACTCTGCTGCTTCCAGAAAGATGAAGTACATATACTTTCTAAGTACAGATAAAAATCCTGAATTATATTTAAAACAAACATAATAAGATTCTGAAAAGTGGAAAGGATAAGGGAGACCTGCTAGGGATCTTAGAACCCAAGAAAGACACAACAGTGAGTTCCCTGGATTTTCTTTTTGCCTCACATTCCAGACTGGGTGCAGAAGAAGCTTCAAGCAACAAAAGTGTGAAATATGTGAAAGAAAACTGAGAGAAGTTTTACTGTTTCTTTTCTGTTTAGAGAACACATTTTTGCCATTCTTTACAAAAGTTTTGCATGTGATATCTCAATGCCCAGATGAATTCCCTGGAGAAATGTAACAAATATTTAAAGAAGCATTAACACCAGTTCTGCATAATCTCTTACAAAAATAAATGAGGAGAGACTAATCACCAATTAATTTTTTTAAAATAAAATTTTTATCTTGAGATGATTTTAGTTTAAAATACAGTCGTAAGAAATAGTATGGAGAACTCAGTGTACTCCTTGTACTCCATCTCCTCCAGTGGCACCACTTGCAAAACTATAGCACAAAATCACAACCAGGACACTGACATTTATTCAGAAAATATACAGTTTTACCACTACTAAGATCCCTCTATTGCCTCTGTAGCCACACCTACTTCCCTGTCCTGACCCTCTTCCTAACTCCTGGAAATCTGCAGTCTGTTCTCCATTTCTATAATTTTGTCATTTCATGAATATTGTATAAAACTGAATCATATAATACTTTTTCCTTTTATATTGTTTTTTGTCATTTAGCATGATGTCCTTGAGATCAATCCAATTTGTTATGTATCAACACTTTATTCCTTTTGATTGTTGAGTAGCATTCTTTGGTATGGTGTACCATAGTTTGTTTTACCATAAATCTATGGCAAGCCAGCTTGGTGGTTTCCAGTTTTGGGCTATTATGAATAAAACTGCTATAAACCTGCATGTGCTATTGTGTGAAAATACATTTTCATTTTTTTTTTACATAAATGCCCCAAAGTGCTTGCAAACTGCCTATATTTGGATCATGTTTATTATCTGCTGTACCAATCTCTTCTCTGTTTTTTTACTATTGTATTTAGACAATAAAAATTTGAAATAATTATGAATACCTTAGAGCTGAAGTCTTCCATTTTCTAGAATAAGTGAATTCAGCATTTTTAAGGGATACAATAGCAATGTGAATAAATTATTTGAATATCTACATACTAGTAATACACATGAGGAAACTAAAAGTAAAAATACAATGCCATTTAAAATCTCTCAAAAAGAGTGAAATTCTTAAGTGTAAATCTAAAAAAACATGCGTAGGATTTGTATGCTGAAACCACAAAACACTGATGAAAGAATTCAAAGATTTGAATAAATGGAGAGATATACAGGTGTTCCCCAGCTTATGATGGTTCAGCTCGACAAGTTTTTGACTTTGTGATGGTGCAAAACAATGCACATTGAGTAGGAGTGAAAGACATACTTCGAGTACCTATACAACCTTTCTGTGTTTTATTTCCAGTATAATGATCAATAAGTTACATGAGATATTCAACACGTATTATAAAAAAGGCTTTTGTTAGCTGATTTTGCCCAACCATAGGCTAATGTGAGTGTTCTGAGTACATTTAAGGTAGACTAGGCTAATCCTTGGTGCTCAGTAAGTTAAGTGCAATTTAAAGCACTTTAGAGTTACGATATTTTCAACTTACTATGGGTTTATCAGTACCTAACCCTGTCATAAGTCAACAAGAATGTGTACTGTGTGCATTGACTAAATATAGTGGAGATGTCATTTTTTGCCAAGTTTATATCTCAGCAATATTTTCAGTGATATACACAAGATTGTTCTAATATTTATATGGGGTTAGAATAGATAAAACAATTCTGAAACAGAGGAGTAAAGTAGGAGGAGTCATTGTACCCAATTTTAAACATTATACAGCTAGGCATCAAGATCTTGAACACATAGATCAACAGAATAGAATAAAGAACACATATCTAGTTCCATACAAGTACAGCCAGCTAATATTCTTTTTATAAAAGTGCAAAAACAATTTAATGGCGAATTATCCTTTCAACAAATAACACTGGAACCATTGGACATCCATACACACACACAAACACACACAAAAAATCCTCAACCTAAACCTCACACTTCATACAACACAAACCCCAAATTGGGTCATGAATTTAAATATAAAAATTACACTATAAAGATTTTTTAAAAATACAGGAGAAAATCATCCTAGAAGAAAACATAGAGGAAACACTCCAGGATACAGTGTAGGATTGGGCAAAGACTTCATGAATAAGACCATAAAAGCACAGACAACAATAAAAATAAATGAATGAGATTATATCAGACTAAAAAGCTTCTGCACAGCAAAGGAAACAATCAACAGAGTGAAAAGACAACCTACAGAATGGGAGAGGGCCGAGCCCGTGGCGCACTTGGTAGAGTGTGGCGCTGGGAGCGCAGTAGCGCTCCCGCTGCGGGTTCGGATCCTATATAGGGATGACCGGTGCACTCACAGCACTCATTGGCTGAGCGCGGTGCAGCTGGCTCCCCCCTCCCCCCCAAAAAAAGGACAGAATGGGAGAAAATATTTGCAAATTACGAATCTGACAGGGGATTAACATCCAGAATATAAAAAGAGCTCAAACAACTTAACTGCAAAAAAATAAATAATCAAGTTAAAAGCTGGGCAAAAGAGCTGAATAAACATTTCTCAAAGAAAGGCAGGCATACAAAAACATGCTCAACATCAGTAATCATCAGTGAAATGTAAATCAAAACCACTTTGAGATATCACCTCACCCCAGTTAGACTGGCTATTATTAAAAAGACAGAGAATACCAAATGTTGGTGAGAATGTGGAGAAAGGGGAATCCTCCTACACTGATGGTGGGACTGTAAATAAGTGCAGCCATTATGGAAAACAGTGTGGAGTTTCCTCAAACAACTGCAGATAGAACTGCCCAAAGGAGCGAAAATCATCCTGTCGATGTGATAAGCTCATGAACATTATATTGAGTGAATAAAAAACCCAATCTCAAAAGATAACATACTCTGTGAATCCATTATTTATCATTAGTGAAATGATAAAATTTTAGAGATGTTGGATACATTAGTGGTTGTCAGGGCTTAGGTATGCTAGAGATTGGGGGAGAAGATGGAGGTGTATAGTTATAAAAACAGTAGTGATTTATATGGTGACCCCCAGAAAGATATGCCCATATCCTTATCCTGGAACTTGTGGATATTACCTTTTAGGGCAAAAGGTAGAATTAAGGTAAGGATCTTGAGAGAAAGAGCTTATCCTGTATTACCTGGCTGGGCCCTAAAGACTGTTACGTTATCTTTATAAGATATACATAAAGAGGAAGGCACACAGAGGAGAAAGAGATGTGAAGACAGAGCAGGGAGAGCTGAGGTCACAAGACAAGGAAGGCCAACATCCACCGGACACTGGGAGAGGCAAGAGAGAGCTCTTCCCGACAGCTTTCCACAGCACTGCCACCTTGCAGATGTCTGGGCTTCAGACTGTTGGACTCCAGAACTGGGAGAAAAGAAAAATGCCTGTTGTTTTAAGCCACAGGTTTGTGTCAATTTCTCACAGCAGCCACAGGAAACCTGTGCAAAGGGGTAGCTAGCACAAGGAGGATCTTTGTGGTGATGGAGTAATTCTATATCTTGATTGCCGTGGTGGTTAAATGAATCTACATACGATAAAATGACATAGGCTTACAATCACAGTTGATTTTCTGGGTTTGATATTGTACTTTAGTTATATAAGGTGCAATCAATGGGGAAAACTGAGGAAGTGTACTTGGGGCCTCCCTATATTATTACTACAACTTCTTGTGCATTATTTCAAGATAAAAAGTTGAAAAAAAAATCTACGGACACAAATTAATAAAAAATGGGGTGACTTTTTTT
>NW_007729054.1:217931-219481 GCF_000696425.1 Galeopterus variegatus | reverse complement strand
TTTTTTTCCTCTAAGTTTTTTGATCAGTATAACTTTTATTATACTCGGTTACAGTTTCCAAATAATTTGGTTCTCTTATATATTATGTGATTCAAAAACATCCTCCCAAACCTCGAGTGGGCATTATTCCTGTTTCACATCTAAAGCAACTTGGATATTTGCAAAGCAAATATAATGATGCTATGGCACCATTTTCTTGTTCACAAGGGTCACTGTGTCATGTCTCCTTAGTACTGAAGTGTGAGAATTCCTTTTTCATCCAGCAGTCTCTTCAATTGATAGCCTCCATTCTCTTTCAATTTTATCTCTATTCTTTCGCCAAAAGATTACGATGTTGTTCCTTCTTTCTGGCCTCTGTTATTTCTAACTATCCCTGCAAGCTGTTTATATTCTGTTCATATACTATCCGTCCCTCACTGACCTGATTGCATTTGTGTCCTGAATCAGAGCTTTGTTAAGCAATTCATTAAACTAAGTTTCTTCGAAGAATTTCCTTTTAAAGTATCAGACTGAGGCATATGCAGAGAAAGTATGCTATGAAGACTTGGTGAAAGATTAAACAAATGCCTGATCACATGAATTAACTTAGTATCTTATAGCAGAATTTTATACCCAAGAGGAACGCTCAAAGTTAAATAGTTTTCAGGTGGCATTTACTGATTAGCCCTTCAGTTTGCTTATGTGTAAAACCCTAAGGATCAATTCAGAATTTGAACATTCATTAACACAAAAAGTACAATTTGAAATGTGTTAATTTGAAATGTTGGTTGTTTAGATGTCATATTTCCATCTAATTATGTCATAAAATATTGAAGGCCAGGCTGTTGATCCTGATCTGAACTTTTGGTTCTGGTTTGACTCAGATATAAATAGATTAAGTGGCACGAAAATAAATAGGTGGGAAAAGCAGTTACTGAAGATGTGACTGCCCCATTGCCTGTGTGTCTGTTTAGGTCAATGTGACAGTTTGTGTTGGTTTATTGTATGAACATCTATTACTTAAAGTGATATCGACTCATGACCACTAAAATTAAGTTAATAAGTTCATTTGCATCAGCTGCAGCAAACTGCTTATAGTTAACCAAATATACCCTACTCTTTTTATTAATAATGTTACCTACCTACAAGAATAAAGCTATTTAGTAAACAGTGTTAATAATTATTATCTTTTACTTCTCTAATTTTCTAACCCTTGGAAATTGAAAAAGTATTATTCATATCTCTGTATTTTGAGTACTTAGATTAATGCCTGGTATATGGTATTTAATCAATAAATGTTGGGTTGAATGGATCACAACTGAATCTTTTCGTTAAAATTGATGCATGTTTCAATGTATGAGTTTTTCTCATATAATTTTGCCACCAGAGATGTCATTTATATTATTGTTTTTTTCCATGCTTATAAATAGTGTGATAATCTCTTCAATAGTGTTCATAGCAACAGCTGCTGGCCTGCACAAGCTAGTTATTATTACGTACATGCACTGTTAATTGCAATTAATAAAAGGGAAGCAAAAAGAGGAAGATATAGGAGAGGCATTTTACAATTT
>NW_007729054.1:214867-217424 GCF_000696425.1 Galeopterus variegatus | reverse complement strand
AATTGCAATTAATAAAAGGGAAGCAAAAAGAGGAAGATATAGGAGAGGCATTTTACAATTTGACCTGTAAAAGAAACAATTACTGTGACTACTGTTGTCAAAATAAACTGTAATTTTAGTTGCCAGTAAATGAGTTGTAATAGACTAAACAAACTAAATAAAAACCAACAAGAGAATATTTGTATAAATTCAATGAAGAAAACATTTTTCTTTCAGGTTGGATATATGTTTTCCATTATAACATGAAGTGAGGAAAAAGGAGACAATATTGTAAATATATTGCTGACTATCAGTTAGTAACCTAAGGCACTTGGAAATTGAGTGTAGTCATTTCCCCAAATAATAATACATTCAAATAATATACATCTCATTAACTCAAATCTAATTCTCCTCACTTCAATATAACAAGATCTTGATAAAAATCCATTTTGATATTCATTCTTTTGGATGATTCTTTCCTTTTGTGTAAAAAGGACACTACCTCAGCAAAGCTAAGCTATATAGGCTTTTCAAACCAAGTAAATAGAAGCAAAAAACAAAACAGTTAAGAATTTCAGATACAAATTTAAATATGAGGCTGTGAATAGAAGAAACTTGGTGTGAGCAGTGGAATTACTGTTTGTAAAGGCATTTCTGAAAATGATAGAATAAATAGCATTATGAATAGTGTGGCTTTAATCCATATTTCTTTGCAGATTAGTGCTACACATTAGCTTATTTAAAAGAAAAAAAACACATTGTGAAATAAGGTTTGAAATTGCTTTACTCAAAAGTTATTTCCTCAAAATTTGTTTTTGTCATATTTCTTGGAAATAAAATCAGTTTAAAATTGCCACTATACTTCATACTTTTAATGATCCAACAAATAGATGTAGTTGGTTAAACACTGCATCTATTTTCTGCTGGAACAATTACAATCACTTATACTATTAGTTCTATATTTGGCATCAGTTTTGACGTAAATGCTAGGAAATCATGTTCCAAAGCCATATTTGCATAACTCTTAGAACTCATTTAGCCCACATCATTTGTGATAGTGTTTACACTGGTTACAGGTGGAGCTGGTCTTTTTTTACATATTAATTTTGCTTGTATTTCAGAGACATGGTTCTGAGATCTTCCTAGTGGTAAGTAATAAACTATATACCTGAATGTTTTGCTTTGTGGATTCTCTCTGAAGGTGGTTTTGATGGTAATCCCTAATAAACTATATACCTGAATGTTTTGCTTTGTGGATTCTCTCTGAAGGTGGTTTTGATGGTGATCCCCAGACAAAGGATTTTATTTGTTAGACCAATGATGTAAACCTTTGTTCCTGCAGTGTTTAAGACAAAAATACAGGAAAATGATGTATAGGGATATTGGAAAACTAAACAGTCAGAGAGTTCATCAGAGAATGAACTGATAGTGGAAAAGGACTCTCCTGTCAAGACAGGAAAAGTGATGAAGAGAAAAAAAATAAGTTGGCAACTACCAGCAAGAGGATTATGATTCTGCCCTTCCATGCCCTCAGATCCCAGAGAAGGTCACGACATTTCTGCTACTCCTGTAATTTAAGGGCCTTTAGAGAATTAGGCTAGAAAGTCACATGCTACTGCCTGGACTTTGCCTTTTGGTCGACAGGAGATGAAGTGATCACAAATCAAATGCAACAGTGTTGTAGAAATAGCACCAGAAGAAAGAAAAAAATGACAGTTTGATTGACACAGAGCTGAAAGGGAACTCCTGGCTGCTTTCTGTACATGGTATATACTCCAAACTTTAATGAAATGCCAAGAGACTGGTTATTAAAAATATTGAACTCTAATGTCTTGATTTTTTTTCTTCCTGCCAAAGAAATTATTCAAAGTTTATGGGTCATTTGAATGACTTTTCATACTGAGGGCACCCTGGAATTTTTAATGCCTGCATACAGCCTAAAAACTTAACATCTCCTATCTGTGTTATATTTTCTATTAATAAAGTTAATTAATTAATAGAACTTTTAATAAAACTTTTGACAAGAAGGCTTATTTTACATTTAAGGTATTCTCAGGAATACTAGGAAATGGGATAATATACCACCCATAAAATGTCCATAAAATTAATATCCAGGTGTGTATTTTATAAAATGTAACATGGATTATCATACTGTAGGTATCTCTGAGAAGGCCCAGCAGAAAATAAGATATTTGATCGATTAATACATATCATTGGAAAAACCAGTAATTGAAGCTTGTTCTTTTAGCCCATTGACACCTGTTTCTTAATATTTTCTCTCTTATATAATCTGCTTTGTGGATATATTGTGATGTGGAGAGGAAGTCACTGGGTAGTTAGTTAGAAAGGAGGAGGTATGACTAGACATTTATTGAAATCCTCAGACAGGGTTTTTCAACAGTGTCACTATTGACATTATGGCCAGACAATTCTTTGTTGCCAAATATACTCCGGGAAGCAAAATTTTCCCTGGGTGAGAACAGCTGATCTAAGACAATTATAGCAATTACATTTTACTACTCAATGATTGATTTAGGCATAATAAACCATATCTAAGTCACAATCAAGTTGTTACCAG
>NW_007729054.1:213092-214386 GCF_000696425.1 Galeopterus variegatus | reverse complement strand
TTATTAATTTCACAGAGCCTCAGATTTTTCAGCAGTAAGTGGAAATAATAGTATCTGTGTAATAGGATTGTTATGAAAATTAGATAAAATGAATGGAAACTCTTCAACAGATTATGTGGAATACGTTAAGTACTCTGCTGTCAAACACTAATGGCCTGATATGACAAAAACATGGTCAAATTATGGGGATTCTACCAGGAAATACTTTTTAACAATTTGATGAGAAAATATTTATACCACATCAAAATTTAAATTCTTTAAGATCTCACACAGATTTATTTTTATTAAAATGGTATTTGATTTTACAATTAATATTGAATTTCTAATGATTTCAAACAAATAGAATGTTAATGGGATATAAAAGATGAGGATGTTTAAAAACCTACATTTTGGGAAGGTTCCAGTCAAGATGGTGCAATAGATGGTTCCCAGCGTCACTCTCTCCCACAAATCAACAAATTTACAACTATAAGAATGCAACATCAGCCAGGCTGGGGCCACTGGGGCTCAGGGGAAGAGGAGGAGAGACCTGTGGAGTTCATAAAGGTGGGAGAAACCACTATGAGAAAAAGAAAAAACTGCTCTGAGTGTTTTGTGCTGCGGCCACTTTAATGCTGGAACTGCAGAGCACATGGAACAAGAGCCGGCAGAAGCCATAGCTGTGCCCTTCAGATGGAGTTACTTGGAGGCAGTAGGGTACAAAAGGGCCTTGACAGCCCCCAGGACAGCAATACCACTAATAGGGTTCCCAAGGACCCATTCAAGAGCAAGGAACCAGAACAACTGAGAAAAGGGAGCCATTCAGAGGCCAGTGAGTCATCACAAGGGAAGGCATAAGGCCCATCCCATGGGAAATGTTTGGAGCACAGGTGGTGGGGGAGACAGGCCCACTGGGAGAACACTGGGACACAGAAAAGACAGCTGATCCACCCCCCAATCAGTGTAGGACCACTCAGAGGAGACTGGTTGCGAATGCAGAATTGCATGGGGTGCAGTTTGATGAAAAGATTCAGGTCCAGATCAGATTTACTACACAATCCAGGTGCACTGGGTCTATGGAGAGCCAGAAGTACCTATAAGATCAACCGTTAAACTCTGACCTACACAAAAAGCCTTCCCTAGTGAAACAGCAGCAAAGCAGCAATTTAGCTCAACCACAGAGCTCAAGGACTGGTTCCAATAGGAAGTTCCCCCATTTTAGAAGTAACCAAAGGACAAAATTTAGTTCTGGCACAGGCACACCACCAGCACCTTGGGGCCTGCCTGGGAACTGGAGGCTTGGAGCTGGGGACTG
>NW_007729054.1:198263-212666 GCF_000696425.1 Galeopterus variegatus | reverse complement strand
AGGACCACTCAGAGGAGACTGGTTGCGAATGCAGAATTGCATGGGGTGCAGTTTGATGAAAAGATTCAGGTCCAGATCAGATTTACTACACAATCCAGGTGCGCTGGGTCTATGGAGAGCCACAAGTACCTATAAGATCAACCGTTAAACTCTGACCTACACAAAAAGCCTTCCCTAGTGAAACAGCAGCAAAGCAGCAATTTAGCTCAACCACAGAGCTCAAGGACTGGTTCCAATAGGAAGTTCCCCCATTTTAGAAGTAACCAAAGGACAAAATTTAGTTCTGGCACAGGCACACCACCAGCACCTTGGGGCCTGCCTGGGAACTGGAGGCTTGGAGCTGGGGACTGGACCCTACTTGTACATCCAGGCACACTGCGCCAACACCTTGGGACACACCCGTGGGCCTGAGGAAGGGAGAAGGGAACTGGACCCACAACCAGGCACACTGCCAGAGCCTTGGGGCCTTCCCAGGGACCCAAGTCATGAAGAAGGGAACTGGACCCCCCTCCAACAACCAGGCACATCATGCCAGCACCTCGGGGCCCACCCAGGAACCCAAGGTATGGAGCTGGAGACCAGACACTTACCACAACCAGGCACACAGCCAGCACCAAAGAGCAGGCCAAAAGCATCACCCCTATGTGGGTGGCCCACCACAGCCACCACAATAACCATAGCTGCTGCAACAGTGGCTAGACACCATAACCACCATGCAGATGGTCCACCAACCACTGGAGTGCATTGATACAAGGAGATTCACCAGCAGATATAAAGAAAAGAAGAGGATGTCTCTCTCCACAAAGCCCTTGTCAGAGTGACAGAAGAAACATCTGCTCTATGATAATATTGGGGGACCTGATCACACCTTTCAGCATTGGACAGATCATCTAGGCAACAAATCAACAGAGTAACCATTATCTTTTCAAAAGGTGAGAAGAAATCTAGGGGAATTAGAGGGGGGAGGGGAGAGGGAGACGGGGATGGGGAGAGATTGGACAAAGGGCATAAAGAATAATTACGATTTGTAACAATATATATGCTAATAATATTGATTTGAGCAACATAGCTCAATGTTGAACCCCCAAAATATGTATAATAAATTTCAATTCAATAAATAAAGCAAAAAAAACAAAAAAGAAATAAAAACCTACGTTTTTGAAACGTGAGTTTCGGAAATTGTGGACAGAAACTTTTCATACGTAACCTGAGATCAGTAACAAGAAGTCTGCTGTATAAAGTTGTCCAGCTGCACTAAAAATTGACGACTGTTTGATGCATAGTTGCACTCTTTAAATCCAAGAGGTAGAGTAAGACTTCATGCCCCACAGTTGCACTTTATACTTTTGTATAAGAGTGAGTACTTATATTTCATACCTCCGAGTGGGGGGGGGGAGGATTTGTTTATTTATTTATTTGAAGGTACATTGGGAAGGAAAAAAAATTACTCAGAAAGCATACCCATAGAGAACTAAATTAATATTTTATATATTTAATATTTGGCTATACTTCTGGCTGTTTATATGCATAGGCAGAGAGAAACTTTAGTAATACAGAACAGCTTCTAGATTTTTACATTCTTTGATTTTTCAAGTTAAAACAGCATTCCATTTTTTTTTTTTTTAACATACTCATACTTTCAACTATAAAGTTAAGGGCTTTAAAGAAAGGAAGGAGGGTTGAAATGTTGAGGTATGGAACAACAACCAAAAAGAGATGAAACCAGCAGGAAGGAAAGGCAAAGACTCACCGCAACAGAAGGAAGCAGAAAATAGAAGACACAGGAAAAATAGTCACCATAACATTTTTTAACTGAGCTTTACTGTCATTTGTAGCCATTTGTAAACACTGCTGCTTATAATTCATAAGATTATGTTGTGCTTTTTATAGATATACTCACATTTGGAATATCTAAGTCTTGTCACTTTTCTCAGCTGCTGGATAAAATTAAGTAGCAATTCATTTTGGCACCAGTGCGGAATAGAACTAAGTCTGGCACTCATAAATAAGTCTTTCCTCATTAAGGCTCATATACCCTCTCATCCCAGGAATACCCTCTTCCATACAAAGTGTGGTCAGAGACAGAAAACCAATTAGAGGCTGTTTGTCTACAAATCTCTCCTTTACTTTCTCTTTATTCTTTCCTTATATTTTTATACATGTAAATGTTTGATAACATACTCAAGACAGAGGATCCTAGAAGTCTCACAGAAAGATAGTGAAGATTATGTGTTCTAGTAGAAATTGAGTTATTATTAGTTTTATAAGGACTGGTTGCTGGGTAACGATGTGCTTAATCTTTTTTTTTTTAAAGATGACCGGTAAGGGGATCTTAACCCTTGACTTGGTGTTGTCTGCACCACACTCCCCGAAGTGAGTGAACCGGCCATCCCTATATGGGATCTGAACCCATGGCCTTGGTGTTATCAGCACCACATGCTCCCGAGTGAGCCACGAGCCGGCCCCGACGATGTTCTTAATCTATAGTTACCTGAACCATTTGGAGTTACCAACTCATGCAGTGAATTTGTGTTACTGAAGGTATCATACTTTTTTTTTTTTAGTTTCAGGTCAAACTTTAAAAGAAATAAACTCAAATTTAGTTTAATTTGGAGGCAAATGCTTTCACCAATGAACTCTATTACTATACAAATCATCTAGACTTTCATTTATAACTGAAAATGTTTAAACCAATTCTGGTTAATTATTATTAGGTGGGGTCTTAGTCCATTTTGTGTTGCTATAACAGAATACCACAAATTGGATAACTTATAAAGAAAATAAATTTGTTTGTCACAGTTCTGGAGGCTGGAAGTCCAATATCAAGGTGCTGATATCTGGTGAGGGCCTTTGTGTTCTGTCCTTCCCTGACAGAAGACAGAAGGACAAGAAATGAGAGACAGGGAGAGAAAGGAGGACACACTCATCCTTTTATCAGGAACACAGTCCCTTGAAAACTAACTTACCTCCACCGTAACAGCATTAATCCATTCATGAAAGCAGTGCCCTCATTACCTAATCATCTCTTACAGGTCCATACTATTGTGTTGAGGATTAAACTTCCAAAACATTAACTTTGAGGAACACATTCAAACCATAGCAGATAAAAAAAAAATGGAAAAATGTCTAAGTTCTTGGTAAATGTGCTGTCATATTACTGATTATACGGTAATTTACTTACCCAACTTTTACTCTTCTTTAAAGGTGTACATAGACTTAGATCTTCGGCAAATTCTCTCAATATTTTATATCAAAATGCTATGTCTTAAAAGGAAAAGCTAGTAAAAATACCATGTGGGTATTTTTATCTCAGTTTTGAAATTACATTAGGTCATTATTTAGGTCCATTATGTTTAATAAGAAGAAGAGGTTCTTCAGTGGATATATTTTATAGTTTAATAAGATCCATTAAAAGTTAGAGATTTATAGAAATATAATCCAGAGTGGGTTATGGGTTTCTTTCATATTTTTTAAAATTTAGTCAGCTAAAGGTGCAATTCCTATTCATTTCTACCACTTTATTAGACTGACAAAAATTTGTAAGGATGTTTCATCTCTAACAGATGCTAGGAAATTGTTCACATGGAAGCATAACACAGCACATATTAAAATCCTAAAATCCACTAGTATTTGCTTCAGATAAATTTCACTGAGTGAAATCAGTGGAAAGTATATGATTTATATGCATGTGTTGATTCTGTTTTTGAAAGATAGATATTCAAATTTCTTTTTGCACAAGACTAAAATGTTGGATCAGCAAGAGCAAAGTGAATGATTTTTCTGGAGAAATGGGGAAAGCGGAAGCAGGAGACATAAGAGAAAGGCACATAAAAGAAAGGGATGAAGAGGAAGTGGAGAAAACTAAAGAGAATTGATAAGGTGAGGAAGGAAGAGTGAGTAAGGGGGGAGAGGAAGAAAAGGGAGAAAAATGTAGAAAGGTGAAAGGATGAAGCAGGACTGGTGGAGAGAGAGGAAGGAGGAAGAAATAATTAGAAGAAAGGGAAAGCAAAGAGGAAGAAGGAGGGGTTGGATGAGATCCCGTCCAATGAAGAGGATGTACTTAGATTGGTTAAGGGTCCTAAGGTGAAGAATGACGCTCTTTCTTACTTTGCCCTGAATTGTCACTCTGGATTCTTGATCAAATGACTTTTCTCTTTAACTATGAAAGTAGATGAATAGAAAGAAAACAAACATATGTTTTCAAGCAACAATCTAAAAATTGCCACACAAAGACTTTGAGTTTGCAAGTTATGTCTATTTTAACTAAATGTATATTATAGATGTATGAGTGGTTAATATGCATTCATGTCTCCTCACTCTCTTTTGCTTGCTAGACTTTCATGCTAGAAGAGAAAAAACATAGTTTAATTTATTTAAATAAATTAAGAAAATAAATTTTACTTTCCCAGACCTCAATTTTATACACGATAGACTGCTAGTGAGGTGTGGAAGATTTTTCCCAGATATCGGGAATGGTGTCATCCAGTAAAGAGAACTTTGGAAGGCTAGAGAAAGCTTCAATACAAATATAAACACTGGTTCTGTGTGGTCTCCTGGGTATTCAAATATCAGGCCACTCCCTGCCTCCTCTCCTTAACTCAGCTAATTGAGGTTTTGATTATATTTAATGATATTGTGGACATAAATACAGGAATGTACAAAACATAACTCATTGACTATCTCTCCCTGTCTGATTTATCCCATGCAATGTATACAGGAAACAACAGAATGTAGGTGGATTAAGTAATATTTTATTAATATATGAGTTAGTACCTTAATGTAAAGTAGGTTGAGTTGAAGCAACAGATGAAACTGGAGGGCTCAGTAAATCCTGCTAATTCATCTTTTATCTAAATTTTGGAATCTGTAGCATGAGAAAGAAAACTGAACAGTTGGATTAGGAGGGGGAGTTTGGATAAGCAAGCCCTGGAATAATTTGTATACCTAGGCACCAGGAACCAGGGAGGAATGATAGGCCCTCTGAGTCCCAAAGGGGCACAGATCCAGTATACTTACTCAGATGCATGAAGTAGAAAAAGATGGGCATTATCAGGAACAGAAGAGGGGTTCCTGCTTCCAAAGAATAAAAACTTCACCCACTAGGAATTACTGCCCAGTAGATACCTTTAGTATTAATGAAACAGCTATGAAATCTAGAAATGAAATACCCAGAAGCTACATTAGCATGGAGAGATTGGGTTAATAGTTCCCCTGTTCCTATATTCTGATGAATTCTGAGATGGATCTTTCTTGTTTCACTTCTGTATATGCAGGTACTCCCCAAATAGTACTGAGGTAGACTGGGTAATGGGTGAAAATTCAAAGTGGCTCTGGCTCCTGACTTTTGGTTACTGTGACTCAGAGACATCAGGTTGATTAATAGCTGTTCTGGAAATTCACTGGTCCACTGGGAGTCTAAACTGGACTTTGCAATTACAGGGTAATAGGAAATATTTCCAAATTACTAGCACTAAATGCTACATTTTTAATAATATTATAAGACACAGGCTCTTAGTAAGCATTTATATATTGTTTAATGGAATATTCATAAACAATGAGTAAAATGTAAGGAATATAAAAGACTTAAAGACCAACTTCTTTGTTCATTCCTTAGAATGGTATTACACAATATTCGCACAAAACAGCACGTTTTTTTAGTCTTTCTTTTTTGAGATTTATCTATTCTTTCTTTTTTTTTTACATTCAAATAGATCTGGGTCACCTCAAATTTTTCAGAGACATACCCAACAGGTCTTAATCACATGGGAAGCTGCCTCAGAGGTGGAGAAGTTCTGACCCATTTCCTCATCTCTCTGATGGTAGCCGTTATTGTAATCATGGTGTCCAATCAAATTCCATTGCTCATTTGGTGTAAGTATGATAGGCTGGCCACTCTCTGTTCTTTGGTAGCAACAATAAGTGGCAAGTTGTCATCGTTTTTTAATAAAGAGTTTTTAAAAAAATATTTTTCTAGCTGCATATATTATACTTGTTGTAATAATAAAAAATGTATTTCTCTGAGAAAGATTTCAACATATCTTGGTAATAGTTTCCCAAAAGCAAGGGAAATATCATTACATGTTGTGTGTATGTTTAGGTGATTTCAAGCCCATAAAATAAAATTTAACCAAGTCTTTCTGTGAACATGAGGATAAATAATTTGCAGAACAGAGGAAAACTATTATTTATATCTAGGTCTCTCTTTTACTAAAACCAGCAATTTTGAGTTCTGCATGTGATGTTGTCTTACTATACTTGAGTTTTTACTAATTATATTTGTAAAGAATTGATGAATGGTTTATTGGCATAAGTAATTTATATTTTATCGAGGCTATATTTGTATTAAAACCAAATTCTAGGGCTTTTAATACTCAAAATGCTACCTAAGCATTATTTGGAGTTCTTTTGAAAATATATTTATTCCAAACAGGCAACATTAGGACAGGTTCCCTTTATCCTCTTCCATATTTCCAACTAAATCAACACAAATGAATATTTAGAATGTGGAGAAGGTTGTTTCAAAAACTATACTGAGCCTATAATTTTTTCCTCACTTTTTAAGAAATTTTCTGGTTACAGTTATACATAGGACTCAAAAATCCATCTACACTGTGGAGTTTCATCATTTCTGTTTGTGTTTTGAACACAAACAGGGAGCACTCCCCGGGAAACTTTAAATATCTACAAAATAAGAGAAAATTCTGCCTTTCCTTAAACTCAAGCTTTCAGCCAATTAAAAAAGGAATATGACAGAAAGCAAAGAGTAGCCTGATGCTGAGGTCAGAAAAGTGAAAAGACAAAAGAATTGTGGGTTACCACTGAGACAAGATGAAAAATCAAAGATGAAGGGCCGGCCCGGTGGCGCACTGCTATAGTGCACCACTTGGGAAGCGCGGCGGTGCTCCCGCCGAGGGTTCGGATCCCACATGCAGACCGGTTCCCGCTCACTGGCTGAGCGAGGCGCGGGAGCAACACCGAGGGTTGCGATCCCGTTGCTGGGCCCGGTCCGGTACGGGGGCGACACTGAGGGTTGCGATCCGTTGCCGGACACGGAAAAAGACAAAAGGGCGAAAAAAAAAATATATATATATATGTGAAAGAAAAATCAAAGATGAAGGGCCGGCCCGGTGGCGCACTGCCATAGTGCACCAATTGCGAAGCGCGGCGCCGCTCCCACCGAGGGTTCGGATCCCACATGCAGACCGGTTCCCGCTCACTGGCTGAGCGAGGCGCGGGAGCAACACCGAGGGTTGCGATCCCGTTGCTGGGCCCGGTCCGGTACGGGGGCGACACTGAGGGTTGCGATCCGTTGCCGGACACGGAAAAAGACAAAAGGGCGAAAAAAAAAAATATATATATATATATATAAAAAAAAAGAAAAATCAAAGATGAAAACAGTGGGTAATTGGAGAAAGAGTAAAATAGCAGCAGAAATCAATAATCTAAATGCATATGCCTAAATGTACATAAAGACAAATAGAAAGCATATTTTCATGTGACTACTTCTTCTGGAAAGAGTTACAGAGATTACATCTGTTTTCAATACCACTCTTTTCCCATTAAAACACTTTGGTATATAATCGGAAAAAGAAAAGTAAGTTTTCTAATATGATTTTAAAGTACGTTTTATTCGAGGTCTTTTTGCGAAGACCCTGCTAAAAGTTGCATATAACTATTTTCATACAAAATATTGTTCCATATTAATAATACAAGGACTAACGCTAATTACCCTTCTTTAAGTAAAGGTTAAAGTATACAGATGCCATTAAGAATATGTAAATTGAACAAGAAAATTTTGAATGTATACAATTTTCATCTAATCTTGGTTGCAATGGAGTCTTGAATATAAAATACATATCCAATAAATAACTGATTAAAAATGACTGTAACATGATTATGTGTATGTATAGAGATCATCTCCTGAACTTGCCACATTACTACAGGATTTAATGACTCATGACCAGGAATGATATCATTGAAATATTTATGTGATAGATGCTGTTTGCCCTGTAGCTTTGCAGGAATGATGGAATCTCATTTCTCACCTCCTTGAATCTGGGCTTCCTTGAGGCTTGCACTGACTAATAGAATGTGGATGAAAGAAAGATGTGCCAATCCTGTGCCTAGAACTCAAGAGGCCTTGTGTGGTTCACTCTCTCACTTGGACCCATGAGACCAACATGTAAACAAGTCCAGTTTGCATACAATTTTCTTAGCCTGCTAGAGGATAAGAAATCATGTGGTGCAACACTAGTTCCTCCCAGCTGACACTATCTTAGATCATCCAATCCCTAGTCTACCAACCACCTGACCATAGATTCATGAGTGAGACCCATCAAGATCAGGTGAACCTGGCACAGACCAACAGAACTATTCAACTAATACACAGTCCTTCAAACTAAAAGTAAGCAAATACTTTTTGTTTTAACTATTGAGTTGTGGGAGTAATTGTTCATTCAACAATTGGTAACTAATATAATGTATTAAAATTCTTGATTGATAATTCAAATTTGGAGACAATTAACTCACTACTCCCATCATGTCAAAAGGAACAGGTATATTCGAGTGCACATTCATGCTTTAGGTCTAGATGAGGTTTGTTTCTGGTCTTCACTATCTCTAGTACATTCACTAATTCCATAATGCTCTCTATGCCAGGTGCTAGAGGTACAACATTGAAATGCTCAGACAAGTATTTCTACCCTGGATATATAAGCAAAAGATGGTAGAGGTTGATAAGTGCACAGAAGAAAAATAAAGCAGAGTGGAGTAGGAAGATTAGGAACTTTGAATTTTGGATAGGGACATTAGGGAAGGCCTCATTAAGAAGGAGGCATTTGATAAATGCCTGCAGGAGATGAGGGAGCAAAGCATTAGGATATCTGAGGGAAGGCTATCTCACACTGGTGCGAAGTCTGTGCAAGACCTAAGGTGGGAAGATGCCAGGTGTGTTGTTGAAGGAACTGAGAGTAGGCCAGCGAGGCTGGATCAGTATGAATGAAGGGGAGAATAATGGAAGCTGAGGCCAGAGAGATAATTGGGACCAGGTTACAAAAAGGTTTTTCAGATCCCTCTAAGGCTTTAGCATATATTCTTTGTTAAATGTGGGAGCCACTGGAGAATCTTCAGCAAAGGAATATCAGGAATTGGCTTTCATTCTGGCTTCTGAATGGGGAATGTACTTAACAGAGTCAAAGGCAGAAGCAGAAAAATGAAACAAGTCTGTAGCCAACAATCTAGGTGAGAAGTGATGGTGGCTTGGACCAGGGTAGCAGCAGCAGTAGAAAAATAATCAGATTATGATTACATTTTGAAGGAAAAGCTGACGGATGTGTGATGGATTCAATCTGGGATATGAGGGAAGAGAGTTTTGGAGGGCCTGAGCAGGAAGTAACTGGTAGATTATTCTCAAGTTACATGAATTTACAATATGAACAAATTAATCTCAAATCGCAAGAACAGTTTTGATTTTATCCACTACAGGTAGAGCTGTTATTCTGTTATTTGATATGGCAGGTGGTTTTCAGAATATTAGTCTTTAGATGCAGCTGAAAGGTAAAGAGATTTATAAGAGGACAAAATCTCTTCCCTTTCCCTGTGAGGGCTCAGTGACTGTAAACTGTTAATAATTCGTTTTGATCATTAGAGATTCTTTACATCTGAAGCCTGCATATAATGTACTGGTTAAATCACATTATGTGTAGCTGGATGAATATATTATTAAACAAATTACCCCTTTCCATAACCATGAACTGTGCATCTGTAGCAAATAGTGGAACATTTTAATAAGTAGTGGTGTAATTATATTATGGTCATTGCTTTCTGCAGGCTTATTGACCACATTTTAGAGGTGAATATCTTCCAAGGAAGACATTTATTGTAAAGGAAGAGTTTTTAAGTGATAGTCAGTATTCATGAGTCACTTAAAATATTTCTGCTTAGAAAATAAGGAAGTATTAGGGAGGAGCTTTAGGAGAAATTAACTTAGAAAGAGTAAATCATCAAGTAGCTTTTTTTTATTATTATTATTCAGGAATCACCCTCTGGTATCGATCTATCTATCTATCTATCTATCTATCTATCTATCTATCTATCTATCTGTCTGTCCGTCCGTCTATATGTTTATCTATCTTTTCATCGATCTATCATCTATCTATTTTGCATTGAAAGCAAAACAACATAAATCAAATAAACAAAACAAAATCGTCTGTCTTTTAAATGTTAAACCAAAAGAAAATACTCTGGCACTGCGTTTACTCATTTGCAGGGACTCAGTACTGATCAATGTGAGAGCCCCAGCTGAGGATTCTAATTAAGAAAATTCCAAGGGACTTTTTTTTTTACTAATTGAAAAAAGTATTTTGACCACTCAAGTCTATGACCTCACTTTGACTTACGATGAGTCCAAAGCAAGTGTGTGAGAATTAAAGGGATTAAGCTATGTTTTAAGATAATCAAAAGATAAAAAATCAAGGAATTGCATACTGGTAAGGTGTTTAAAGTTAGCCCATTCAGAGTTTCATGATGGTTGTTCAGTAACACATCCCATCTAACAGGAGAAAATGGAAATTATAACAAGGTGATGCACAGAAAGTGGTATTACCGAACAGCAGGTCTGCATCTAAATAACTGGTGAAGGGTTTTATGAAGTTAAAAATCAGTGAAGACAATACCAATTTTGCTATTCACATGTACTAGAATACTTTAATCCAAACTAGTATAATTTACCAGTTTGGTCAAGTCCTCTTTTGTGAGAGTGTAAAATGAGTTTTGACATCTCAGGATGGATATAGAGCAGTACTGGTTCTCTGCCTGGACTGTCCTTTACAAATACCAGAATCACTTTCAGATTATATCCATACTCAAGCCCCACCCCAGACTAATTAAATAGAATCTACAAGGGCCAGGGCATTAACAGTGCCAAAACTCCCCAAGATGATTCTAATGTGTATCATGGTTGAAAAATACTGGTGTAGGACGCCTGGAAGACTCTGTTCAAAATAGCCCCGTGTATTCCAGCAACTGGAGAAACACGCAGCCCAACAGGCTTCTCTTTAAAAATGTATGGGGAAGGTTTGAATCTCAGTCATGATGACATATTTGTAGATTCCTTAAATTAGAAAATCCTTCCCTTAAAATGCAGCAGAGTTTAACATACTTGAAAAAAAGTTTATCTTGGTTGGAGTTAGATTTGCAAGAGGTAGGTGAGGAAGGAAGTAAATAGCAGGTATGACCAGAAACAAGGTCTATAAATAATATTGATTAGACACATAATACACACACATACACCCCAAACATAGTATGTGTTATCATGGTTAACCTCATTTCAGTATTTAAGTTACAGGATGATAGGAGGCAAAATATAACTTCTAGAAGAGGAGTAAACAACATCTATATATAGATACATTGGAATTTGGGGTAATCATGTTTGGAGAGATTGTCATAGTGTTTGTGATTATATGGAAGCAGGTTTAATATATCAGGGAAAAGCATGACTTTGCTATTGTCTTTATTGGGGAGTTAAATGTGGTTAAAGAGGTAGGCATGGATGTCAAGTTGACAAGGGATGCACTGAAGTATATTGTTCTACTGTCAACTTCATTATGTTGAGAACTACATTTCTCAGAATTCCCTTTACTCTGTGGTTTTAAGTTAAGAGATGACTAAAGTTGAAGTTGTGTGAGATTTTGCAGGTAGACGAGAAGCAGAACCTTTATGTTCTGAAGGTTGTTGCTTAGTGGCAGTCAGATTCAAATGCAGTTTCCAGGGGTACAGGGTCTCCTTGCCCCTGCTCTGATCATATCCAACTTTCCTGTGTGAGTGGCAGCCCTGCTGACCTACAGTGAATGACCAAAGACATAACACCACACATTTTCCTGCAAACCCAGGTGTGGTAACCCCACAGAGCCATCAGCCTGCCATAAAAACAGCCTCCCTTCACTGTCACACTCCAGCAGCTGGATATGCTTATACTTATAAAAGTCCTTGTAAACTCTGACTATGCCAAAGATGGTTAGTAGTTTTTCTCCAATTCAAGTCTCCTTTTGGTGCCTTTTTTATTTGTTTGTTTCTAATTTTTATTTATTTTTATTGAAACATAATTGATTGTACATATCTGTGGGGTACTGCATTGAATATCAATAGCTGTGTGCAATATGTGATTCTCAGATCAAGATAATTGGTAAACTCAACATTATACAATGTAATAATTTTTCATGGCCCTTTACCAATTTCTCACTAACCTCCCTTCCTCTCCCCTTTTTCCAACTCTGGTAATCTCACTTCTATTCTCTCCTTTTAAAAATTCAACATATTATTGTGATTGTTGTATCTTTCCTTTTTTATTTATTTTTAATTTTTTAGCTTCTGCTCATGAATGAAGACATGTGGTATTTCTCTTTGTGTGCCTGGCTTATTTCACTTAACAAAATTTTCTCCAAGATCATCCATGTTGTTGTGAATGATAGTATTTCATTCTTCTGCTACGGCAGAGTAGTATTCAATTGTGTATATATACCACATCTTCCTTAGCCAGTCATCCAACAATGAACATTTAGATTATTTCCAACTCTTGGCTATTGTAAGTAGAGGTGTACTAAACATGGGAGTGCAGGTATCCCTTCGACATGAAGATTTCTCTTCCTTTATGTATATATGTCACAGTGGGATTCCTGGGTCATATGGCAGTTCTATCTGTAGTTGACTGAGGAAGCTCCATACTGTTTTCCATAATGGCTGCACCAATTTACAGTCTCACCAACAGCATAGGAGGTTTCCTCTTTCTCTCCATCCTTGCCAGCATTTGTTATTCTGTCTTTTTTGTAATAGCTAGTCTAACTGGGGTGAGATGATACCTCATGTGGTTTTGATTTGAATTTCCCTGATGCTGAGTGATGTTGAGCATTTTTCATGTGTCTGTTTGCCATTTGTATATCTTCCTAAAATGTTTCTGCACAGCAAAAGAAACAAAGACAGAATAACAAATGCTGGCAAGGAAAAATGTTTCTGCACAGCAAAAGAAACAAAGACAGAATAACAAATGCTGGCAAGGAAAAATGTTTCTGCACAGCAAAAGAAACAAAGACAGAATAACAAATGCTGGCAAGGAAAAATGTTTCTGCACAGCAAAAGAAACAAAGACAGAATAACAAATGCTGGCAAGGAAAAATGTTTCTGCACAGCAAAAGAAACAAAGACAGAATAACAAATGCTGGCAAGGAAAAATGTTTCTGCACAGCAAAAGAAACAAAGACAGAATAACAAATGCTGGCAAGGAAAAATGTTTCTGCACAGCAAAAGAAACAAAGACAGAATAACAAATGCTGGCAAGGAAAAATGTTTCTGCACAGCAAAAGAAACAATTAACAGAGTGCAAAGATAACCAACAGAGTGGGGGGAAATATTTGCAAACTATGCAGCTGACAAAGGATTAATATCCAGAATATACATAGAACTCAACCAACTTAACAGTAAAAATACAAATAACCTGATTAAAGAATGGGCAAAGGAACTGAATAGGCATTTCTCTAAGGAAGATATACAAATGGCCAACAGAACACATGGTGACTTTTTAAAATAGTTCCTTCCATATTGTTTGATTTCTAATTTCTAAAATAAATTTCTCATTTCATAATACCCATAATAGTACATCGATTGAGTCCTGATTGATACATAACAAGACCAAATAGACTCAAAGTCCAAAATCTGTGAAAAGGAAGACTAAGAACATTAGAATAAATACTGAACTTACAATAAAACAGTATAATTTTATCAAATAGACAGTGTGAATGAAGTCTTCAACTAACTTCAACTAAAGTAGTAGAATGTGACAGAAAATATGGGTAAAGCTGAACACTAAAATGAGCTTGGAAAATTTTTGAAATGCGGCTTATATTTCACTCCGTTTTATACAAGTATGCTACACAAACTTAAAGAAGACAGTTTCCAGTAAAACTCTTCAATTCATCATCTAACAAGTCACAGAAACACATTTCTGAAAGGGTCTGCTCAATATTTTCTAAAACTAGTGTTAATATACATAGTCCTTCCTATACTTTTCTTGTTGAACTCTTGCTTAGATGTGAAATAAATGAGTTTATTAAATGTGTTGCCAAGGAAATATATACACTGATATTTAAAATGTTTTAATATTTATACGTAACTATTAAGAACTTCAAGAACATTAGGTCTATCTTTTATTATTAACATTGAAATGTTCTGTTTAGCTGTAGCCCAATATTTTTAGCTAGGTTCAGCAGCACAAAACCTTTTGTTTCTTCCTTTTTTTTTTTTTTTTTAATCTGTTTGTCCTAGAGTTTTGGTGGCACTTTTCAAATTTTATCAAGGAGGCATGGGCTTTCTATTTGGAGGTATAAAGGAAAGGAGGTCTCTAAGACCATGAAA
>NW_007729054.1:190322-197378 GCF_000696425.1 Galeopterus variegatus | reverse complement strand
TTTTTTTTTTTTTTTTTTCCTTTTTTTTTTTTTTTTTAATCTGTTTGTCCTAGAGTTTTGGTGGCACTTTTCAAATTTTATCAAGGAGGCATGGGCTTTCTATTTGGAGGTATAAAGGAAAGGAGGTCTCTAAGACCATGAAAAGCAGTAAAATATATTATTAGAAAGATTATCAAGGGTTCAAAATTAATAGAACACAATATTTTATTTTCAGGAGCTCAGTTATACTAGGGAATGTATACACACAAATATAGATACACTCAAGTGAGTAACTGAGATAATTTGCTGTAAAACATCTAGATGAGTCTTCACATATAGTTTTTAAAATTATCTTTAGAATTAGAAAACAACAACAACAACAACAACAACAAAAAACCACCAACAAATAATTAGCCCAAAGACATTTTTGTGGTCCATATGAAACCAAATTTGCAGTTTGACTGGATTTTTATTTTTTATCCGGATATTCTCAGTTCTTATCTAAAGAAATAAAAATAATCTTCGCATCTTATATTACTAATTTTTAACAAATATTTGCTTTTCTGCCACTTTTACCTTGTTGGACAAGATTAGTTGAGCTGATATGAGGAAACTATTCATATCAACTTGAACTTGTTTGTATTAATTATGTATTAAAAGTTTCATTCAACATCTGGGAGCTGTTTCAATAATTAATTAAATATTAGTTTAGCAGCAGTGAACTGCATTAGAACAAACAACTGAGACTTCAAAGCACCAAGTAGTGAATAAGATTTTAATTGTTACTGTTGTGAAGGAATAATAATGTGTTTAATGGAAATTGCATTCACCATATGGAAGGATAAATGCACAGAATGGCTTTTTCAATTATCAGTTGTCTTAGTTCTCAGCCTGTTTTGGAATATAACCAGTCGCAGAAAGAGTATATTGCTTTCCATGCTGAGTTATTGTGAACGCTGTCCGTTAAATATTCTTTATAGTGTTCAAAGCACACATAAAATACTCCTGAATCTGAATGTCTCCCAATAATACACCTGGGTGTAATATAGGTTTTAATACAGAATACCAAAATTGTCTTATAAAATTTGCATCCAGAAATGTCTGTGAAAGACATTTTTTTGATAAGCTTCAATGAGCACATGTAAAAGACTGAGGCTGAAGGCAAAAATTATTTGTGCGATAGATCCCATTCCTAACAAATGCTTCCCAATGTGCCACTACCTTACTAATGAGCATGATAAATATTTTGTGATGTGATGGTAAATTGGAGTGAAAACACTCTTAAGCATTGTTGATTTTTCAACAAAAAAATGTACTGACCTAGCCCGTGGAAATTAAAGTATGTACAAGTTATGTTTCTTGCCTTCAAGGAGATGAAGGGGTGTCAAGTGCTAAAGTGGAGGTAGAAAGCATTAAAATGGGGAAACTAAATATCCATGAAGAGGTTGGGAAAGGCTTCCCTGAATAAAAGGCACTTACAGCCACTATAGGCATAGGAAAGACGTATTAAAGCATTTCAGGAAGAGAGTATAACATGCAAAAGCATTTGTGGCAGAGATTGTTAATTGTTTTTATCTGACTAGGTGTGGCCATGTGACTATATTCAGGACATTAGGAGGTAAGTGGAAGGTATGTTTGTAATTTTCAGGTCAAATCTTTTAAAAAGAAAGTTGCTTATGATTTGCTTCTTCCCTTTACTCCTTTCTGTATTGAAATACAGACAAGAATATCATGAGTTTGCTTTAGCCATGAAAGTAAGTACTCTATCTTGGGAAAAGAAGGAGATCTGGTCTCTGTCCACTCTGGATTGCTTTCCTAAATCTGGACTGCCATATGAGAGAGAAATAAAATTGTATCCCATTAGAGCCGTTATATTACCTGCTCTTCTTAGCCTAGTAGCTTATCCTATACTCTAATCAGTACATTATGAAAGCATGAGATAACAAGGCATGTTTGTAGTACATTCAGAAAAGCTAAAGGCTCAGGTATAGAGGGGACAGCTATAAGGACAAGGAATTGAAAAAATGTCACGAGTGCATTTTTACATTTTGAAAACATTCATATGGAAGAGGTTTTCAATGTTGTATAGATACAATCATGAGTCATCAGATTTTTAAGCAGGCTGGTAATATGATCAGTTTAGAGAATGTATATAGTATTTAGGTTACTGTAATCACCCAAATTATTATAACAGCATTATAATTTTCTTTTGGGGAATCTACCCCTTATAGGAAGCATCCATGGGCTGATAAATCAGGTGAACTCACAGTCATCTGACAGGCATATGACCTAATTTAGGCAGTCAGATTCTATCTTACAGAACTTTAAATCTTGACTGGATTAGTACAAGAATGTAAACATATTTATTCATTACATAAGTGTTTGTTAATTTGTTAATTAACAAATTTTAAATTTTTATATTTGTTAATTTTCTATGCTGTGCCAGGCACTGTTTTAGAGGTGAGTGTCAGTGTACAAGAGGTAAATAGAGTATATGCTCTACAGATATCCACATTCTGAATCATTTTAGCAATTGTACCCAGATAATCTGATTATTTCTTGCTCATGTACCCTAGTGTTATCTTTGTCCTTATATTTTCCTTGATAACTTTTTTCCCAAATTTTCTGTCAATTCTGTGAGCTAAACAAAATGTTTACAAAATTTTCCCATTTATGTTGGGACTACTACAGCAGCACCTAATGCAGATTTGAGTTAAAAAAAGTAATACTTTGATTCAGTTCAATTTGATAGATTTTTACTACTTACCTGCTAGGTACCACTCACTATGCAATGTTCTGAGATAAAATAAATAAGACATTATACTTCCTTTGGTAAATGGAATTATCCAGTCAAATGTCACCCCATCCTGCATCCACACCCTTACTTACTACAACCTTATCATGGTGAGTGTACACTCTTGGCCCTTGACTTTGGACTCGATCTAATATCTTGATTTAGCCATTAACATGTGGAAACATGTGACAGTGTAGCAGTTTCAAAACTAGAACTTGAGAAAACTCATGTGTTTATGTTTGCCTTCTTGTGCCTCTGCCAACACCAAGCAAAGAACATGCCCTAACTAGATTGCTGATTCCAGGGGGGATGAAGAAATGTGCAACAGACCCAGCCCAGTCTGCCTGTAGAACACAGAAAATAAATAATTATGTTTGGAGGTTGATTTGTTATAAAGGTTTATCATAGAACTTGTTAACTTTTCTTCTGCTCTTGAGGAGCTTACCTCAGGAGAAACCAGCACATTACAAAATCATTTCCATGAATCTTAGTCCTATTCATTGCCTTTAAGTCAGCCCAGTCATTTTCCTTACTGATGACTTGCAACAAAATTTCCTTATACTAGTATAAGGTTCATTGAACACTGGAATGTATTATTTATACAGTGGATGTGGTCCAGATGAAATATCTGTACATAAAATATCTAGAAAATCTATAATGTAAAACACTCACTAACTGTGAATACTGCCAAATGTGAATAATTTCTCAAACCTTTATTTTACTAATATTTTTATTATATATGACATATATACAAGATATCTCATATATTGCATATATTTTACAGAAAAAAAAAATCTTAAAATTCTTGTGGAACCACAAAGAACGCCACACAGCTAAAGCAACCTTGAGCAAGAAAAACAAAGCTGGAGATACCACAGTAATTTTAAACTATATTACAAACTATGGTAATCAAAACAGTATAGTATGGGCATAAAAACAGACACATAGACTAATAACAATGAATAGAGAGCCCAGAAATAAAACCATGCAAATATGGTCCACTAACTTTTGACAAAGGCACCAAGAATAGACAAGTGGGGAAGGATAGGTTCTTCAATAAATGGTGTTGGAAAAACTGAATATCCACATTAAAAAAGTGAAATTGGATTCTTCTCTTACACTGTACACAAAAATCAATTCAAAATGGATTAAAGACTAAAACATAAGATGTTAAGCCATAAAACCCCTAAAACAAAAGACAGACAAAAAGCTCCTTGACATTGGTTTCAGCAAGAATTTTTTGGATTTAACACCAAAAACACAGGCAACTAAATAAAAAATAAACAAGTAGAACTACATCAAACTAAAAAGTTTCAATACAGCAAAAGAGACAATCCACAAAATGAAAAAGCAACCTACAGAATGGAAGAAAATATTATAAACCATGTACATACCTCAGAGATATTGCAGGTTAGGTTCCACCACAACTGCAATAAAGCAAGTATCACAACAAAGTGAGTCATATGAATTTTTTGGTTTCCAAATGTACGTAAAATTGGTGTTTACACTCTACTGTAGTCTATTAAGTGTGCAGTAGCCTTATATCTGAAAACAATGTACATAACTTAATTTTAAAATATTCTCTAGATTAGGCCTGTGTTGGGGTACTCCTTGTAGGATTAGCCAGTCCATTTTCAACTCCATTTTAGCCTTTACCTCTTGCTAGGGTAGAGCCTAAAGTTTAGCTAAGGTTAAAACTTACGACCTTTTCAGCTCTTTTCTGAGCACGTATCTTGCTCTGCTCATGCACGTGGCTTTCTAGGTACCTTAGTATATCTGAAAACTTTTCAAAACCCTTATTTTCCAAAACTCTCACTTCCTACAATTTTCTCCAGGGCTTTAGGTATGTCAATCATTTGCCCCAACTGCTAATTTTGCCTTAGGTGGCAGCAGCTTCTCATCTGTCTCTCAATGTTTTCATAGCCTCTTCTACCTGATAGGATTCCTAGTTAGGCAAAACAAAAGGAAGCCCATGTGTTGTTAGCCTTTTGGAAACCTGAATTTTTTTTTTTTCCTTGGGAACAAGGTCTGAATTTTGCCTTAGGTGGCAGCAGCTTCTCATCTGTCTCTCAATGTTTTCATAGCCTCTTCTATCTGATAGGATTCCTAGTTAGGCAAAACAAAAGGAAGCCCATGTGTTGTTAGCCTTTTGGAAACCTGATTTTTTTTTTTTTTCCTTGGGAACAAGGTCTTCTCTGCTCCTCTAGAAACCAGATATTGACACAAGGAATGTGGGCTGCAGCCTTCAAGACCACCACTGTGCTTTCACTTCATCACATTTCCATGCATAGTTTTGTATAGAAGAGAAGATTGCTGTTGAATATTCACTAGCACATATTTTGTAACTTCCACTTTAGTTTCCTATTGGTAACATGAAATCTCAATTGATACTAATACATATCACCAGTCCTGAAAGCCAGTAACATTTGTCTTTGTAATCGTGGTTTTGAAATCTTCATATCTGACACTTCATATTTAAAGAAAAAAAATGTTGTGCTCCCTTTTACATTGTGTAAAAATCATATGGAAGAATTAAGGTCCAATTTTTCTCTTTAAATCTTCTTAAAGGTATATTTTCCTTTTTCTCCCAAATTTGCATCTTATATTTTTGGCTTTTAGCATTAATTCAAATTGAGAATAAATGTAAAGAAAACAATTTGTGTGTATGTATATGGGGGAGGAAAAAAATAATAGAATAGAATTATCTAATGGAAGAACTACTTGGAAATCACAAACTAACTTAATTTACAGCTTAGTAAAATGTAAGAAGACTAGGAACAGTTGAACCCTTGAACTGGAAGGTACAAATGCAGTGAGCACAGCCTGAGATTCTTATATTGTCCCTGATATCCATGGGCCACAGTCAACTGTTTTATAAGGAATGTCCCGCAGCCAGCCAATTATGTGCTTAAATCTATAAATGTTCAGATCTCACTTCTATTTTTAAGTTTTTTTCTTGCTTCTTTTGTTAGCATTTTTCTTTGTAGACAATTTTAATGAGAATGTGGCTCCTCTCCCTTTCATATCTAAAGTTGATGTCATTCTCCTTCCTAATAATATTTAGTTCTATCCAAAAGCCAGAATTTTGGGGTGTAAATGTCTTCCCTGTGCTTTGCCTTATAAAGTTTGTAGGTGATCTCTGCAGGCGAGCTCTCAACCTGATTCAGTCCCCACTGTTTGACTCTAACATAGTTTCCTAGCTGGAGACTATTTCATGTTGGAGAGATGGTGATATATTTTTAAAGTTCGTAAAAGGTCTAAATGGGAAGAAAGGCTTTTCCCATACTTTAATTGCTTGTAGCATACTTGCAATTTTATCTGAACAGAAAAATAAATCTCAAACATCAAGTTTTGTGGTTTCATAGCACTACTCAAGCTTGAAGTCATTAAGAAATACATTCAACATTAACAATAAATCATTTGAAATACAGGGAACCAATATCCTTTCCTGATGGATAGTGGCTTGGGGGATAAGTGCCCCAGAATCATTATTCTCAGAAGAAAAATAATACTTTATTAATAAAATAAGACTCAAAGTCTTTCATTTAAAGACTTCTAGCTACTTTTTTTCTAGGAAAAAAGCATTTTGTCACTTTAAAACAAAGAAATAGATGTGTATGTTAAGTGATTTATCCCAGGTGTGACTGCAAGATTTAGAATTAGCTTCTATTTGTTCTAATGTCTATTTTTGCCCAAGCCTCAGGTGGCACCCCATGGCATATATAGAGGAGGTGTGAGCAGATGTTTACCTCATAGATTTCCATGATGCATGTTGCTTTTTCCTATTAAACTGTCACTTTTTCTTGTGGGTTCTCTTTTTGGTGTTTTAGGAGGGGCAGAGTTATGGCATAGGAAACTAAAGCTCAATCTCTGATAATACTGAAGATTTCAATATGACATGTCTTTGAAATTTTAGAGCAAGATATTTTGACATTACTTCATACTGTGAGAGAAATTGGAAATGCTAAAGTTGATAGTAGATCTGGCAGATTTTTAAACTCCCCCTCCCCACCAAAACACGCATAAAAGGAGAATATTTAGGATTTAACATGTATAGTGAGGGTAATGATAAAAGGAGCAGGAGAATAGAAAGAGAGTTGTAAAGACTGATCAGTTTTCCTACAGATAGCTCTATGGATAAAAACATTACAAATCCGTGATTATCATGTTTTCCAATTTCTAGGTTACTTATTTGTTTTTTTCTATTTTGTGTATGTTATGCTTTTATTTAATAAATCCTTGAGTTTTACAAGTATGTTAGACTTTCTTTTTTTTTTTTTTTT
>NW_007729054.1:187467-189515 GCF_000696425.1 Galeopterus variegatus | reverse complement strand
GGCGCACTGTAGCAGTGCGCCACCGGGCCGGCCCTAGACTTTCAACATTCTGTATTTTACCTCAGGAAGTCATGCTTTCAACTAAAAGCTGTGCTTCAGGCATAAAGCTTTTAGGATTAATCTTACTAATATTTACTTTCTAATTGAAATTTAAACAGAAGGCAAACTCACAAATATGATTTTTATCATCCCCTAGAAAATGCATCAGTTGTTCTTGGGACTTTAGTGTCATTATTAATGTTTTGAACAGTAACTCTAAGTATAAACAGATAAAGTTGTCAAGGACTACTCTGCTTTCTTTATCTAGAATTTCAGATGTAAATTATCAATAAGTATTTATTGAGCACCTACTCTCAACCTATTGTTGATGGAGTATTATGTGCATGAAGTCATTTATACATCCATATGCCCTTGCCATCCCATCTCCTGGACTTAGCTTCATTCTAAGTTCTCTCCCGTCAGAATTAACTCCTCCCCTGTTTCCACGTTTAATCCCTAGTAAATTTAAGCCTTAGAAATGGTGTAGATTATTATGTCAGAAACGCTGGTTTACTTCTGGAATTTCCTCAGGACTCTTATTCTCTATAGTGTAAAATTCGTTCAGTTAGGGCTCCAAAACTGTAATAAGAATGTAGGAGCAATCAACAGGAGGGTTGAGCAGGAAATCCACGTTCTTTGCTACATTTTCTATCTCAGTGGGGCACATTGTCCTCAGGGCATCCTGTTGTTGTCACAATGAGGGGAGTACTACTGACAGGAGGAGGTAATAAGCAAGGATGCTAGAATCCTTTCAGTGCTCTGGAATGTCCCACTTACCAAAACATTGTCCTCCATACTGTGGAACTTCCAAATATATTGCTGCGTATTAGTTAATATAAAAATCATGTCTGTAGAAATATAATCCTAAAACATATATGTACATAACATTTAAACTATAGTAGTTTTTCATAATTTCAATATTATTAAATTTTCTAGTAATACAATACCATGGAAATAGATGGAATATTACATTTTATATTGCTTGGAATTTTAAGAAGAGTTGTTTACCATTTAGGAAAAATCACATTGTGGGTAGAAATACCACTTTTGGGTATTTGAGTCATCAATATAAGCATCAATTTGAGTTTATGGGTGATTAATTAATAATCATTCTATCTATAGAAACTAACATATGACCATTTTTATTATTTTGTAATGTAGTCATGCCAAAACATTTGATATTAAATGACACTTATAATAATAAATTATTTTTTTAATTTCCTTTTTAGATTACCGTTGGGCATTATATTGAATTTTAGGTAATATAAATAAGTGTTTAATATTCTTTATGAATTCCATTAAGATTCCAAAGAAGACTTTATAGCATAAAACTATTAAAGAAGGACATTCAGCCTGCTAGAATTAAAAATCATAGTTACGTTACACATGAAGTGAGTATGGAAAAAATAAAGAGCAAAAACAAGAATTGCCCCATTATCTGGGACTGATTTCAAGTCAGAATACTGGTTAGAAAAAAATCAAAAATAAATCAGAGCAAGGAGACAAAATGTCATTCTGATTGTATTAGTCTATTTATGTTCTTTATAACAGAAATAAATACCTGAAACTGGGTAATTTATAAGAAAATGAAATTTATTGCTTATAGTTTCAGAAGCTGGGAACACATCTGGTGAAAGCCTTGGTGGTGGTAATAACGCAGGGGTCTCACATGGCAGAATGGCAGAGCAGGAGGACTAACTCCTCAGTCCTGCTGTTAAAACCCTCTGACCACAACCACAACCACCATTAAACCATCAGTGGATTAATCCGTTCATTGGAGCATGGTCCTCAGAATCTAATCGCCTCTTCAAGGCCCTACATTTTCAATTTTCTAATAGGATTTCCTATGTCAACAGTTACAGTGGGGATTAAGCCTCAATAAGTTTGGTGGGACATTCAGTCTATAGCACTGACACAACTGGAGTCAGGTTGCAGAAGCAGTTTCAAGTGACTGGTTAATTCAAAAGACATTGGTTCTAAGAATGAGGACAGAAGAATGCAAGTAAGGA
>NW_007729054.1:186328-186980 GCF_000696425.1 Galeopterus variegatus | reverse complement strand
TTTTCTAATAGGATTTCCTATGTCAACAGTTACAGTGGGGATTAAGCCTCAATAAGTTTGGGGGGACATTCAGTCTATAGCACTGACACAACTGGAGTCAGGTGGCAGAAGCAGTTTCAAGTGACTGACTGGTTAATTCAAAAGACATTGGTTCTAAGAATGAGGACAGAAGAATGCAAGTAAGGATTAAAACAGGCAGGGTCAGAAGAAGTTGCTAACTGAGTGGAAGAGGCTCCTGATCAGCACAAGGTCTGATGTGCTAAACTCCAGGTCAGGCTATTTCGCCTGTTCATAAAGAAAACCTGAGAAAAAAGATTGCCCTGCTCTGGTGCTTCCATCTACTTCTTCCATCCTCTCCTGCACATTGTTTCCATGAGCCTTTTGTTTCTCGGTCACTTCTCTGAATGTTTGATCCTTTGCAATACCTTCTCTTTAGGGCCTTTGAGTCTCATCTGGATGTACAATTCCTGAGGTGCTTTTTATCCCAGTTTCCAGTATCTACACATGTCTCATGGATTGTTCTCTGCAAACTACACTTTTGAAGTACAGGGATCTGTGAAGCCCTACATTCATATGTGTTTGCTGAACTCTCACCTAGCACAGACTTTCATTTAAAATACTGTCAGCTACTCCTGACCAAATTCCTTATTCT
>NW_007729054.1:184721-186025 GCF_000696425.1 Galeopterus variegatus | reverse complement strand
CACCTAGCACAGACTTTCATTTAAAATACTGTCAGCTACTCCTGACCAAATTCCTTATTCTTTCTCAGTGCCCTAGATCAAGTGCTGGCACACACATAAGGAGGTTGAAATAGGACTTTTGAAAGAGGATTCACTCTTTCAGGTTGTTTAGGTGTCATTTAGCTGATGGCTGTCTTAGTGCAACAAGAGGAAGATTTTGTTTCACTTTTAAGCTCTGTTACCAATATGTGTATGCCATGAAAAATTCTTCACAGAACATGTTATCTAAGCACCCAGTGCCATTTGTCATAAAATGAAAGCATCAAACTGTCACACGGGTTAGCAAACTTTTCTTCAAAGAACTAGACAGTAAATATTTTAGACTTTAATGGACTAGGTAGCCTTCATCGCAATTATTCAATACTATACTGTAGTCAAAAGCAGCCCTAGGCAATGCATAAAAAATGAATATAGCTGTTTTCCAATAAAACTTTATCTATGAAAATGAGTGGTGGCCTGGATTTGACACAAAGGCCTTACTTTGCTAATCCTGGACTAGCAAATTGGCAGTCTTAGTGGCTCATTGAATGAATTTGAACTTAAATGTGTTTTATCATTTTTTTCTTCTGTGTGGGTCTATGCCTGAGACGTTTCCAATGTAAAACTACTTTGTCCACCAAGTTGAATCAACTTGGGCTCATATAAGATAGTTTTCAATGTACTGTGATATGTTTACTCTGAAAAGTATCCATGTAAAAATTAACCCCTGTCAAAATTCTGCAGAATTCATGTACAAATGATAAGGCTTTAAACTGGGAGGGAGTCAAAATTTGTTGTCGTAAGGGGATATCCTGTCCTTTTTCTTGCTCCCCTTTGTTAACTGCTTAAAATATCTTGTGATAGTTAAATTGTGCAACCAAAGTACCCTTTTCCAGACATTGAGAGCTAATTTAAAAAGCATCAATGGTCCACACAACTAAATAAATGAAAACATAAAAAATATGGAGATAATGAAAATATAATATTAAAAGGATACTTACCTAGCTGCTAGTTTTATCATTACCCATTCTTGGCCTAGTCAAGAAATAGTTGTTTGTGCTTGTATGTGTGTTTCTCAACAAAAATGACTCCCTAATTCTTTTGCCATTTGTCGAAATTTTTCACATGGTAGGTTGGAGGTAATAACACCAAAATTAAAGTCAGAGCCTGAAAAATGTACTTATACTGAATTTAATTCACATTCAACATTTCTCTTTTGGATGACTTCCACTTTAGAAGTTTTGCCCAAATTTCAGATAAACACTAATCTAAGTAATTTAAAATAT
>NW_007729054.1:181582-183914 GCF_000696425.1 Galeopterus variegatus | reverse complement strand
ATGTGTGTTTCTCAACAAAAATGACTCCCTAATTCTTTTGCCATTTGTCGAAATTTTTCACATGGTAGGTTGGAGGTAATAACACCAAAATTAAAGTCAGAACCTGAAAAATGTACTTATACTGAATTTAATTCACATTCAACATTTCTCTTTTGGATGATTTCCACTTTAGAAGTTTTGCCCAAATTTCAGATAAACACTAATCTAAGTAATTTAAAATATTTGTAGGATTTTTAATACAGCGTTTAGGATATAGGGCTCTGGAGAGAGATTGCCTAGACCCAAATTCTTAAACAGTGGTTTAGTCAAATCTCTGATATTATACTCTGAAGAATCTTCACATTTACTTCCCCAGAAAGAAAGAGAAGTTGTCGTTTCTCAGGGACAATTTAGAAATTTTCTGCTTTGGTCTTTCTGTATCTCATTTCTATTAAATTATCATTTCGTTCATTTCTCTATTTAACAAATACCTAATGAGGTCTTTCTACACACAAGACATGTTCATATAAAGGTAAATAGGCATAACTCTCGTTCTTATGGAGTTTCCAGGCTAATAAAAGAGCCAGAGTAAACAAGTAAATGCAGAAATAAATATCTATTTAAAATGCAGCCAATTATGTGGGCAAAGATAACAGTATAGCATGAGTTGCACATGTCCAAGGGGGCAACACACCCCTTTTTGTTATATGTACGTATTCTGGTCCAGAGGTTTCATTCACATAGAATTCAAGGGGATCAGTATCTCAGGTGTTGGCATTGAGATATCCCTGGTACTGTGACAGACAATAGCAGTGTGGCAGGGGATAAAGAGAAAGGGAAAAGTGGGAAAGGAAGAATGTCTTTTGCATATGGTGGTCAGGAAAGACCTTTCTGGGAGTTAACATTTAATATTTATTTAACATGAACAGAGGAGGAAAAGGAGCTTGCTGTATTATAGCAGAGAAGGAGTTTTCTAGACAGAGAATAAAACAAAAACCAAGGCAATAAGTTTCACTGGTTCTGAGGCCTTTGGACTTAGACCGAGCCACACTACTGGCGTCCAGTTTGCAGAAAGCCTATTGTGGGACTCCTCTTTACAATTGTGTGAGCCAATTCCCCTAATAAATCCTCCTCTCATATATTTATAAACATATCCTATTGGTTCTGTCTCTCTGGAGAACCCTACACCAGATATAAATCAGAGCTAAATAACCAAACTATATTTAGAAACTGTCAAAACATTTGGAAACCATGAAATTGTAAATAATCTATGGGTTAAAGAATTAACCAGAAGGGAAATTGAGAGTTACTTTGGCCTACATGTCAGTGAAAGCACAAGATAACATTTGTGGGGTGAACATAAAGCTGCATTTAGAGGGAAATGTGTAGGATTATATGCTTATAATAGAAAAGAGAAAATAATTAAAATAAATTATCCTTAACAAGCCAAGAAAAAAAAGAGACAGAAAATAGGTATAAGGAAGAGGATAATAAACAGGAGAGCACAAATCAATGGGCTAGAAAACAAATAATAGAAGAGATCATTAAGGCCAAAAGTTTGTTCTTTAATGGTTAGTACAATTGAGAAACTACTAGCAAATCTAATCAAGAAAGAATGAAAGGGAGTTAATAAGTGAGAGAAAAGAAACACATTACTGATATCAATAATATTTGCAAAGATATCACTATGGATACTAAAATGTCAAAAAGATAATAAGGAAATATTATGAACAGCCTTATGTCAAAAATTTTGAAAAATTAGATAAAATAGAAAAATTTCATGAAAACACAATTTCCAAGTGGAACACATGTATAAATTTAAAATTTAAGCAGCTGCATATCTACTAAGGATATAGAATTTGTAACAGAAGTTACCCCATAGAAAGATAAAAATTTGCTCAGGTACATCGTAAAAAGTACTCTTTATTAAAAATAATTATTAGTTGGAATTTATCAAGTTTAAAGTCTTCTGCTTTTCGAAAGTCAGCATAAGAACATAAAAGGACAAGCCATAGTTTGGGAAAAATTTTTCACAATATGCATATTGAACAAAGGACTAATCTAAAATTTATGGAAAACTACAAATTAATAATGAAAATGTTTGACACAACACTAAAGAATATATGGAAGTGGCTAATACAGGAAAAGGTGCTATTGTCACCAATGGGATGCACATTAACCAACCTTCAGGTATGACTACACTACCAGTAGAAAGGCAAAAAAAGAAAAAAATTGACAATATCAAGAGACTATGTGTACAACTTCAGTTCAATGGGTCATTGATGGGAGTGATATATGACACCTCCAGACCTGGTCTCCAAAACCACTCCTGCAACACATGCACTTGCTCTCT
>NW_007729054.1:177169-180833 GCF_000696425.1 Galeopterus variegatus | reverse complement strand
GAGCGATTAAGATCATCACACATTTTAAAAAAATTTTCTGAGTATAAAAGAGTATAACCACTTTGGAAAACTATTCTACAGGTTCTTAAAAGTTAAACATGCACTTACCCTATGAAACAGAAATTCCATCCTAATTGTTTACCTAAGATAAACCAAAACATACGTCCACACAAACACTTGTATTGAAATGACTACAGTGTTTTTTTTTTTTTTTAATAAGCAGAAACTGAAGACAATTCAAAGATCTGTTAAAGGTGAGTGAATAAACAAAGCATGGCATATACACACAACTACTCAGCAATAAAAAGGAATACATTTCTGGTACACAAACACAAATGAATATAAAAATAGATTAAATGAAAGAAGCTAGAGTTATAATAACTTCTTGTTAGATTTTATTTATATGAAATCATAGAACTGGTAAACCTAGGCTATTTTGATAGAAATAGAAATAGTCATTGCCTCTGGGTAAAGTCATTGCCAGCAAAAGGGCACAAGGATATTGTCTGTGCTGATAGAAAGTTTCTACATCCTTTTCTGGTTTTTGTTTTTGGATAGTGGTTACTTGGTATATATAGTTGTCAAAATTCATCTAACCATATATTTAAAATCTGTACATTTTATTGTTTGTACGTTGTGGCTGAATAAGCTAAAAAAATGCAAAGAATGAGAAAAATATAAACTTACCTGTAGGGATTTACATAATATATAAGTAGATAAAATACTCACGCATGAGAAAATGATAAAATTATCTCAAAATTGTACATCTTGCAATGTGAAAAACCATTAACAGATAGGATTGGAACAGGAGGAAAAGGGGAGTGGAAAGGAGAGGAAGTACTCTAGGTGAGAGCAGTTATTAGAAAATCGGTGGAAATAATTGAAATTTGTATACGTCACGAAACTGGGCTCAGTGTTGCCTCTTAGAAATGTGAAGTATTATGAGATAAATGGACTTGCATAAGCTGTTTTTCTCTCTGTACATAATGTGTGTGTCATAAAACAACTATAAAGAAATAATTGTATTTAAAGAAACATAAAAATAAGTAAAATCTATAAGCTGTAAAACATTAGAAGGGCTATTGAAAAATATGATGAAGGCATTGTTTCTAAAACACGGAATCATGTCTCATCATAAAACAACTATAAAGAAATAATTGTATTTAAAGAAACATAAAAATAAGTAAAATCTATAAGCTGTAAAATATTAGAAGGGCTATTGAAAAATATGATGAAGGCATTGTTTCTAAAACACGGAATCATGTCTCCTCTTTGCAGGATAATTTCTATATGTTACATCATTTAGGCAGGAAATGGACTTGATGTATGGCTGCCAAATATGGCTGAGCATAAAAATTGCCCTCAGGATTTATTTAAACAGGTATCCCAGTGCACTATCCTGGGGGATTCTCTCTCAGTAGAACAGGTATAAGACTCTGAACTCTATTTTTAACAAGCTCGGTTAGGTAATTCTGATGCAGGCAGCCTGATACTACCATTCTACAAGCTGCTGTATGGCAAACCTGGTCAGCTCAATCCTCAAGGCCCCATCCGTTCTTCTGTTCTAACATGCTTAACATGCTTAGTCCAAAATAAAAAGACAGCATTTTTAAATTTTTTGCCACTTTAGATATTAATTTTTATTAAAATACAAAAAAACCTGGATGAAACCATGAATAATTTACAACTTGGAAAAGATTGTCTCTGTGATCAAATGATTGTATTCTTTTAGAAACAATTTTGGATTAAAAGGGAAGTTTTGTCGTTTAAATAAATTTTTTGAAAAGTTTTTACTATCATCTGTCAAGATCATTAGTTTGAGTTGACTTATCAATTTTAAAATGCAAATTCATGCTTGGACGTGCCTTCCAAGTTCAATGTACTTAGTTAATTTGTTGAAACTTAACTCATCTGTGCGATGGAGCAAAAGATTGATTTGGAACCTTACATATGTAGCAATCCATTGTCATTTGATTGATTACATAGATCCAGAGAATGTTAGAGTTGGAAGGGATAGTAGAGATGATATTATTCAGTGGTTCCCAAACTCCACAAACTAGGACTATTCCATGACAATGAGAGTAAAATGAGAGAAATAAGAAAAATTCTTTATTTTTCAAAACACTAAATATATTCAATTTAAACAACTATTTACTGTAAACACTTAACACATATGCATTAAATTAATGCATAAATAAACAGCTTTTTTATCAAATAAGAAATAAATGTAATGCAAAAATGATAATAACCCAACCTAACAATGTGAGTACCACTCTTTTTAAAATTTTATTTTGTTTTATTAAACCATGAAATCCAGAAGTTTTGATATCACTATGATGGTAAATTTTATGTGTTAACTTGTCTAGGTTATAGTACCTAGTTACTCAATCACACACTAATCTGGGTGTTGCTCTGAAGATATTTTGTAGATGTGGTTAAAGTCTATAATCAGTTGACACAGTCAAAAAAAGATTATCCTAGATATTCTGGGTGGGCCTGTTTCAATCAGTTGAAAGGCCTTAAGCACAGAACTGAGGTCACTCTGAAGAAGAGATTCTGCCCGTGAACTACAGCTTCAGCTCACACCAGACAATTCCAGCCTGCCCTTCTTAACGGCCTGCCCTACAGATTTCGGACCTACCTCGTCAGACTGCACAATCATGTAAGCTAATAACTTGCAATAAATCGCTTAATATATCCTACTGGTTCTGTTTCTTTGGTGGAACACTGACTAATAAAGTCATGGACCTAGACCGACACACTCATTTTATGGATGAGGAAATTATGACCTACAGACAGTGAGATTTGCCCAAGATCACATAGAAATTTAGAAGAAGAGGTGACACCTGAACTGAAGTCTTTTCCATCCAAATTTTGTGCTCCTTTTGCTATCACACTTCCTAATTTAGGCACTTCTGTCAGGAGATGCTATGTTCTTGATTATAATTTCAAGTCTTACAGACCATCTAGAAGGAAAGTTTCACAACATAGGGGAAAAATAGGCAAGGCTGTCTTTCAAATAATTGTTCTATATCTTATAAAAATAAAGCCAAATAGTTGATGGAATTTTTTACATTTAATCCATTTAACCTTTCCACTGACTTAAAATTTCCATTAGATATTAAATGTACATGGTTAAATTTTTTAATTTTACAGGATGGCCCTTGCTTTATCTGTGATCCTGATGCTGAAATAGTTGAATAGTTGAAATAGTTGAATACTTTCTAAATCTTCTATTTTATTTCTACCTAATTTCACCAATGAAAATAAATCTAACAAGGAATTTTCTATCTTTAAAGTACACTGCAAGTATGAATTTATGTTCTTATGAAGACTTTGAAGTATTTTGCTACATATTTGTCTCAATTTATCTAGGAAATTAATTGCTGCTTTAAAATTCATACTCTATAGAGAGAAATTGAACTTTTTAGGTCACTGGAATATGGCAAGTTTCACTCAAAAAAAAGTTAGTAGGAAGAACTTAAAAAGCCAGTGCACTTTCATAGTTAGGGAAAAGATAAAGGGAATAACAACTGAGAAACAAACAAACAAAAAATCGTTGATCCAATCTCCAATCACATTATAATACAATTTTTATAATTCTCCTCTGATACATATTTGAGAAACCCACTTCAGACAACGTAGGGCATAGATATTCTTGTAA
>NW_007729054.1:172809-176516 GCF_000696425.1 Galeopterus variegatus | reverse complement strand
CTTTAGAAAACTTTCCTCTCACTTTTAACCCCCAGCTCTTCCTTCTTTTCCTGCAGTTTGAACTTAAATGATTCTCTTTCAGGAAGGGCCCTTCCTAAGCACCTCTTCATGATATGCTTCTTCTCTGGTTTTCTCGAATACTAATGTTTTTGAATTTTCTTTTTTAAATGTATCAAAACCTTTAAATTATATATGCAATTTTGTTGATTTTTTTTTATTGTTTACTTACAGAATTGTAAACTAAGATCAGAGACTTTTTTATTCACTACACTATATGTTTATTTAATCCAGAGATTAATACATTATAAATAATCTTTGTAAATCTTTACAAATACATTGTAAAACCTTTTTTTGTTTTGTTTTGTTTTGTTTTACTGAGTGAGTGAATAAATGAATACATTAGTTGAATGGATGCTTACAGTGTTTTTTTTTTTTTTTTTTAAGGTGTGCGTGTGTGAGTATGTATGTTTTAAACAACCTAGACCAGAGTAAAAGGAAATAAAGAGCTTTCAGATGGGAAACAGCTGAATGAATTTCTAGTCATGCTTTCCCCAGATGTTGAATACGCAATTTTGCTAATGTAGAAACCTCAGTTTCCTTACATATAAAATATACAGTTTGAACTAGATTGTCTCAAAAAAGTACCTGTAAAAGAAGTTCTTACTCTTGATTGGAACTTAGATCTCTTTAAGGATATAAATATATGTGTATGATTTTATGCAAAATATTGATATAATTTCAAGAAATTTCACAAACTTATTAAAGCCCATTCGGAGACCTCTAGAAATTGTAGATCTCAGACTAAGAACAGCGCCATTTTTTAGAGCACAAACATTCCACTAAGTTATAGTATTTATAGGATTTGGCAAATAAATCTTCAATAGACTTTGAATTCAGCCAGAGAATTAAACTGATTCCAGAATTCAGAAAGTTAAGTACAGAAATATTATCTGGAATTTTCATTAAGAATCATTTCCTGAGAATAAATTCTTATATTGCTTTAGTGTTTCTTTGGTCTATGAGGAAAGGCACAAATTAACAACTTATAGTATCTGTTCTTTGTTTTTCTTTATAACGTTGTTTTCTTAAAGGCAGAAGGTAATTCCCTTATATTATCAGGCATTCAGTCTCTTTTTTTCAATCAACTACAGAAACACAATATATAATAAAAATGCTTTAATCATTGTGTGTACATTACTTACTGAGCATTTTTATTTATAAAATTATGAACACACATCTTTACGAAGAGAGTCCTAAATTTGAGCAATAGTGTGCAATATAAACTATTCATGTAAGGCCAGAGCATCTATAAAATGAGTAGATTTAAGATAACAAATAATAAAGTATTAAATTCTATTATAAGAAATTTTGGTGGAAAGTAATTCTGCCAAATAAATAAATATGAACCTTCCCAAAGTAAAGCAGAAGGATACATACAAAAATAAGTAAGCTTTCAGAAAACAGGCATTTGGAGAACTTTTTAAAAAACTAAAAAACAATAAAAAGGTATTATGATTCCATCCCAAATAGAATGGTAACATTGCAAAAAATGGGTTACAAACACCTAAGAATTGTTATTAGTTTCGATATCCCATTTAATAATTAGGGCTCTCTTCCATGCATGCTAAAATAATTATGATTTATCTTATGGAGAAAGTAGGTTTGGGGATATTCATTTATTTAATAAATACATACTGAGCACCAAAGATGGTTAGGCATTGATTTGTCATGAGAAATGATAATATAATAAAAAAAAAAAAAAGACAGACATAATCTCAGTCCATTCCAAGACTGGACATTCTCCTATGTCTTTTGAGATCTACTTGTCATATTCAATCAGGATCCATGATCCAGAAACACATCTAACGAATTGTATCAGTTAGCAAACCAGCTAGCAGCCTCCAGTTGGGTCAAACCAATGGAGCGTATAGGCAGGAGAAAGGAGGGTTGAAGGAGAGTAAACGTGCAATAGTTTTCACTAGACTTCATCTCATTTAGCTTCAAGTGAGCATTGGCTGCATTACTATATTAAAGGCCACATTGCATATTTATGGTTACAACCACAAATCCAGTAATTGTTCCCTCCCTTGCCACTTCAAGTGTAAGGAAGGAAACAGCATTTTTTCATTTATTTTTGATATCCCTTACGCCTATCCAAACCTTATAAATCCACGTTTGAATCTGCCTTGGGTCAGGCTGGGATCTCATTACGTCACAGACTTTGCCTTTCATAAGGTAAACTGTGTCTATTTGAGTAAGAATATATAAACAATCCAACTAAATGTCTAGCCTTATCACCTCTCACATAACCTAAATTCTGTGCTTAAAACCACACTCTAGAGTGAGTGGTTGTTTTAATGTCAACAAAGACAGAGTTGATCTTAGCATATTAAATTGAATGCACTTATTTCTGCTTATAATTTATATTTTATAAAGGAAAAACATGGAATCGATTTCACCTTCTTGTGATGCAAGATGCACCATAGATCGTATGGAATTATGTGTTTTAAATAGAGACATATTTGTGCCTTTGGTGTATGTGTTTGCATATACATATATAGAGACAAATAAAGAAATATATGCAAAAAACAGCATATCTAGATTTAATCTTTTATAATAAAATCACTTTAATAAGCTTCCATAAAACATTGAAATTTCCTTGCTGTTTAATTTCCCACATAGTTACATAGTATACGTGCCAAAACAAAAGTAGGCAATGAAAAATCAAAAGTAAGTTTTAATTATTTCATTGTTTTCTTCAAACATTCTTCTTTCTTGTATGTAATAACAGGAGATTGCATAAAATACCTCTATCAAAGAGTTCATGAATTATCAAACAGCTTAAAATTTAAGCTATATCTTTTAAACTTCTATTTATTATATGTATTATTTCTGAGTTTGGGATAATACTTAATTTATAACTTTCTTTAAGGCCATTTCCTGACTGTCTCAAGACAATTAAATACCACAAGTGTTTATAGGGATTTTAGTTGATTAGGCAAGACAGATTTTTATGGAGAATACACAAGTCATTGACACTTTAAGGCCTATATATTTCATTCTACTGCTTGGAGCCAGAGATTTTGCTAATCCATAATTTGGATTTTTCTACCTAGTCTTACAGTGCAAATAAAAATACATATTCTTCCTGACCTACTTACAGCAGAAGTTCTAAACTCTTTCTAATTTTGCCTAATACCTCTCTTACTCACATCACCAGAGCACATAAAAGGCTAGTTAGAATGTTCCCTAAAACTTTTTGAACTTAGATGGCTCAAAATTTGATCCTTCCATTTTCTGGATTTGTATGAGAATAGTGAACAAATAATTAGACTTCTTCATGGGACTTTGGTAAATTTAGAGACTTATGTGCATTTTTATTGACTATTTTCACACATGCTTATATTCTTCAGTCTAAATTTTCATTTACACTCTTTCCTTAATAGGCTGTACCAGCTTATAAAAGCAGCTAGAATAATATAAATTAATTTTTAACTAAGCAAGTTTTTGTTTTATTCAATCTTAAACAATATTTATTGTTTTAATTTACAGCCATTTGATAATTGAAACTATTCAATCATTTAGCAAATATTTAATTGCAAGGCCATATGGTAGATAATGGAGGAGGCTTCTGTGAAAAGTATGAAAAATTTGCACCATGATCTCGTGGATAAGGGGGAAATAGCCAAATGACCTCACAGTGTGTT
>NW_007729054.1:171701-172500 GCF_000696425.1 Galeopterus variegatus | reverse complement strand
TGTTATCTCAAGGTATATGTATCACAGGGTATGTTCTTTTCTAAGCAAATGTGTGTGATACTTTATGTCAGCATATTTGAAAAAGGTCTTTATTTCTTTCTTCTTATGATCTGTGGATTTGATCCTAGAAAAGCAATTTTGTACCATAATTCTGGGACAGATCCAAATGTTCACAGGCCTTAAAAAATCAGTACTTACAGAAAAGAGCTACTTCTTGTTCAAATAGCCTAATCCTTTTGATCCTTTTGAATCACCTTCTTGGCACTTTACTTTGTCTCCAGTTGGTTCTGTTCGTTTAGGACAACCAGAGCTTCCTTTATGCTCATATGTCTTAGTTATTTCATTGTTCAGTTTCCAACTCTGCTAAATGTCCCGACCTAACTCCTGTCTTGCTCCATCTAAATACATGGTTTTATCTCCTACCTATAATAGAAAACGAAACAACTAAATGTTTTGACTTTTACTAACTCTCATATTCCAGCTTCTCTGTGCACAAAACCATTCCCATGTTCTCTTTTCTAGTCTCATGAATAAGGGATCCCTGCTCTTTTTCAAGACCCTGTGATAGGGATTTGTTGAATTCATCTCAAGTGAATATTCTTAATCACATGGCATTTTAAATAATCCCCTTCCTTCTGATTCTTGTCTCTTCTTGTTTTCACAACACTGTTCTCTCTTGATTTTTCTCATTGTTTTCTAGTTTTTCTTTCTAATGAGAATTGGAGAATTTTTATAGATATACCATTCTCCATTCACTTATAAATTGTTTTATCCAAAAATTCTATACTCAGCCCTTTTC
>NW_007729054.1:166387-171427 GCF_000696425.1 Galeopterus variegatus | reverse complement strand
ATACCATTCTCCATTCACTTATAAATTGTTTTATCCAAAAATTCTATACTCAGCCCTTTTCTTTGGTTACGTTGCTTTGGGCAATGTTATCCATACCAGGATTTCGATATTTGCCTTCTAAATGCAGATGTCTACCAAGCCTACAAGTTGAATCCAGTCCTTTCTTTTGAGATCTATATAATCAATTTTCTGTCTGCAATAAAGGTACTTCAAATGCATCAAGCTACTACAGTTGTCTATCTCTGTGTATCTGTTTCTTGCACTAGCTTGATTAATTCAATAAAGTATCCCTGGGAAGGCCCGGTGGCGCACTGCTACAGTGCGCCGCTTGGGAGCGCGGCGGTGCTCCCGCTGAGGGNACCTTTTAAGTATTCATTCCCATAGTAGTTATATACTCAACAACTGTGTACAGTAGTCCATACTTATCCTCAGTGGATATGTTTCAAGATCCCTAGTGTATACCTGACACTGTGGATAGTACCAAACCCTATACATGCATATTTGTGATTTTTTTTCTCCCATACATACATACATACCTATGATAAAGTTTAATTTATAAATTAGGCACAGTAAGAGATTAACATTAATAACTAGTAATAAAATAGAACAATTATAACAATATGCCAGCATCACTATACTGTGCTTTGGGGTCATTATTAAGTAAAATAAGGATTACTTGAACACAAGCACTGCAATACCACAACAGATGATCTGATAACCTGCGCGGCTATTAAGCGACTAATAGGCGGGTATCATGTGCAGTGTGGACATGTTGAATGAAGGGATGATTCAAGTCCTGGACAGGGTGGTACAGGATAGCATGAGGTTTCATCACGCTACTCAGAATGATGCACAATCTAAAATTTATGAATTGCTTATTTCTGGAATTTTCCATTTAATGTTTTTAGACCATGGTTGACCATGGGTAACTGAAACCACAGAAAGCAAAACCATTGATAAGGGGGGATGACTAGGTAGGGTATCAGTCTTTTCCACTGCCTTAAATCACTTTGTCATTGTTATTATGTCTCATTATTTCTTCCTTTATTTATTGTAATTATTATAAATAGTGTATTGTATCATGTCACTCTCCTACCTAATCTTTTGATAAATCATCTTTGCCTACAGTTTAAAGTCCAAGCCTTAAATGCAAGATCCTTCTTAATCTGGCTCCCACCTAAGTTTTAAGAATCCAGATGTTCCTCCAATTTGTTGTTCTCTCAGGCCTTTCTGGCTGGCTACCCAATCTCCTTCCAATTTTTGGAATATTTCTCCTCTCATTTATATCTAGTTAAATTCCATAACACTTTTAAGATTTAACTCACTTGCACCTTAGTCTTGGAAGACTTTTAATGTGTACCCCAACAACACTGTAAATACTCGACTTGCGTTACAACACTTAGCTTATGATCTTGCATTACTTAATCTATTTTTCCTATATAAGGGAGAAAAAAAAGTAATATTTCTTTCTTACACACTGCAAAGATTACAGTTGACACCCCTATAACAAAAGACAGATTAACAAAAGAAAAGCATAACAAATGCATTTAATCAAAGTTTTAAATGACACAGGAGGCTTTAGAAATGAAGACTCAAAAACCCAGGGAAACCTGTGTATTTTATTTTTTTTCTTAAGATGACTGGTAAGGGGATCTTAACCCTTGACTTGGTGTTGTCAGCACCACACTCTCCCAAGTGAGCCACGGTCCAGCCCAAAACTGTGTATTTTTTATGCTAAGTCTGATGAAAGAAGTGGATAATTGTGGGGAAACATGATTGATCAAAAAGCGTAATCTTAATGGTAATAAGCTGAGGGGGAACCCAACAAGGCCAGTTTGTTCAGATTCTTCTTGGACTGTCTGTAGACCATTCCTTTCCTCCAGGTATAGGGCATGGCATCTATCACATGAGGGTCTTACAACCTGCTTTTAGGAAAGGCAGGTCAGAGAGTGACCATAATAGGTTTTATGGCATGCTTTGGGAGAGAAAGAGGGTGGGAGATAGGAGGGCAGGAGAAGGTGAGAGAGACCTTCCGCTTCTGAGGCTCTCCTGTCTTCTTCAACTCAAAAATACTCAGTATACCAAGGTGACATACTTTGGGGTATTAGTTCTTAGCCAAGCACGTAGTAGGCTGTGTATTCTTTAATAGGAAGAAATGTGTCTTTTATCTCTTTTTCTCCAATATCTAATGCATCTCTCAATGCAGAATTGAATAAAAAATGATTGAAAATATTCTTATAAAGAAGCTATGTAGTATGAAGGCAGTGAGTATCTATGCTTTAATTGCCCTACTTAAATTGATTTTTATGAATCAGTACTTTTCAAAGGGTCTTCATTGATTTAATCTATCCATGACTGCTTTGGCTTTTAGAGCAAACACTGTCATGGGGAAAGATTTTTCTTCCTTACTTGGCAAATCTACCTGGCAAAGTAAAAATACCCAACTGTAGTATCAGCAGTGCCTCCCCAAAATAGCACGTAAGGGGTGGTGGTTTGGCCCCAATGTTATATTATATGAAGTGTTCTTTCAATTAATGGCACTAAGATATATGTATTTGCTAAAATGCACTTTGAAAAAAGAAAAAAATATATATCAAAATTTGAAGACAAAACAAATAATGTGTTTATCATTACAAAATTTACTTGTCCCTAGAAAGAAAGGAGAATCCAATTGTGAAAACTATCAAAAATCTCCCTGCCCTCCCCCCACCCCCCGAATAGTACTTTCCATTTTCTGGAACTGGCCATTGTTTGGTGTATAGTAGGGGTTAAAATTGTGAACTTATTTTAACAAAAGATGAACATTAGAAAAGTAATTTTAAAAGAGCCTCCACAACTTGAAGAAGTTGAGGAAAATATCTCTATCCAATATTTTCAATTTTTGTGCTGTATCACCTCTTTGGGTCAGATAGTTATGAGATGTAGTGATCATTTAGCATTCAGATATCTTTGCTAATGAACCTTATTTATACATCTATCATCACCTATCAACCCCAGTAAAGTTTAAAAAACACCAGAAATTAACATTTAAATTATTTTAACCAACATATGTTTATAGAGGCCGTGTTATACACCAGATTGTTTTAGGTTCTGAGAGCTAGATATATATAATAAATGTACATATATTTGCTTTAGTGTTCCTGGAGGTGAGTCTGGGGGGAAGGGGGTGGTTAGCAAAGAACCAATAACTGGAATAGAGTCATTATGCAGCTAACATGGCATTTTATTGGAGTAAAGATGGAGGAGCTAGTGAGGTAAAGAATGGAGGTATAATTATCAAAGTCATTTAGGCCCTAAACCATACTTACATCAATTATAATAAACTGAAGTGCCCCATAATTGGTTCATTCTCTATTGTGTGTTTTACACATTGCCCTAACCTGAAAGCATCATTATCCTTCCTTTTGGAGCCAAACTATGAGTTGTGACTTTAAGCCTTGGACCTCCCAACCTCCTTGGCCCCTGCTTGTGTGACAGCCCAGCATGCTTTCTGATTGTGAAGACCATGAGCCACTGCACACGGCCAGAACACACAGACGGGTGGCAGCAGTGCTTTTTCTTTCTCCTAGCCTAGCTATTATGCAAGGCACATCAGGGAAGTGTGTACAAAATTGGCATCCAGGTGTTAAGAAAAAAAAAAAAAAAAAAAAACACTGAATGTGGCAGGCTCAATTTAACTCATTGTACTGTCTAGAAACCACTCTTGCTCCAGCTGCCCTTGAGAGTGTCTGGAAGAATCACAGCAGAGCGGGGGTAAAGTACAAAGGAAGGTTAATGGGATGCTTTATTTTAAAAATGGATTAAAGAAAACCCACTGATATCTCTGTTAGCTAACTTGGAAGGAAGGAAATATGGAGAATCTTTTTCCTTCTTTTAATTGTTATAAAGAGAAAATACATCTCAAATAATAGCACAACTTAAAATATGATCATTATCATCTTTTCCCTCTGTTGTCCCCATGTGTTGTACAGATTGCATAATTCTTGGAATTGATTATTTTTTTCTTATAGTATTTGCTTACTTCTCTTTCCTCACTCTATCCTTCCTTCTTTCCTTCCTTCCTTACCTCTTCTTTCTCCCTTTCTGTCTGTCTTCTCTTTCTTTCTTCCTTTATTTTTGGCTTGTCTTCAACCCTACAATGATCTGATATACCTGGATTTGATAGTTGCAATCATAGTATAAATATTATAGTCTGCTATCATATAAGCTGCTTAACTTCTGGAGTCAAAGTTTCCATGTCTTCAATAATATGGCTTGCCATCTCAATTAGCTCTTATTCTAATTATACAAGACCATATTCTCAACAATTGTTGGCATAAAATGCACTCAGTACTTATGCAACTGTTGTTATACAGCTTTACAGTTTTTCCTTGCTTTGAATAATTTCATTGAGATAAATTACTATAATAAAAGTTATAAAAGTAAAGTTTTTGTGTACTTTAAATATTGCCAAATTGCACTATAAAAGATTTATGCAAATTTGATTTAACATTGTGATAAAACAAGAATAGACAAAAATAGCTCTTATTTTATCCCTTACACCAAAATTCTAAACTGATTACATATTTAAATAGAGTAAATGAAATCAAAATGTCTTAGAAGGAAATAAAAGCAATAATTTAAATAGTCTTTTAGTGGAAAGAATTTTCTAAACCAGGGAACAAGAGTGAAAGAGTGGAAAGTATAAATCTTATGGCATTATTGATTTTGCTACATTTAAAACAACAAGAGCAACAACTTCAAAGATCAGAAGAAAGGTCACAAAAACAGAAAGGCAAATAACAAACTTGAAATAATATTTTCAAAATTATTACTTGAAAAGAATTTTTTTTCCTTAATATAGAGGGAATTCTTACCACCAACAATTAAAAGATAGAAAAATGTAAAGGGGGCATAAAGAAGACATTCATAAAGTAGTCCTAATAGTTAATAATAGCATTAAGCCATGATTAATCTTACTAGCTATAAAATAATTGCAATTTAGCTCAGTGCCATGTTATACTTAGCAAATTAACAGAGATTAAGTTTAAAGAATGGTTT
>NW_007729054.1:163405-165700 GCF_000696425.1 Galeopterus variegatus | reverse complement strand
TTTGGTATAGTTTCAGAGTATAGGAAACTATTTTGCTATTGGAAGTCTGTATTAGCAAATCGTTTTTTAGGGTAATTTGGCAATGCACGTGAAATGCTATAGAATTTTGCTTACCTTCTGACTTATCTTACCATATGTTCTTTATATGTGTGTGTGTATATATGTATACCTACTGCATATATTAATACATCTGTTTGTATATAAACATTTATGTTTGTGTGTGGAGAGTGTAGGGAACACTATTTGTCTTCTGAATTATTTGGAAATATCTGGATATTTGCATTATGGATTATTTAAATTTTATGTTAATGTTCTGCCGCTCCATGTTTTCTAGATTCTTATTGATATACATAATATTTTATATTAAGAAAACCAATACAATTATCATTAAAATCAGCAGTGAGTGAACGCTTTATTGCAGTTGCTTAATATTACATGAAAATTTTAAAGTTTTTAAAATTAATTGGTAAAAATGTGCAAAATAATATTTATAATACATTTTCTGATTGATGTGGTAGAGATTTTTTCACATTTTATTAATTGCATTTCTTTTTTATAACTTGAGTGTTAAATCTGTTGGTTTATTTATTTACATGAACTTCACATTAAAATATAAATATTATAAATATGACACATATGTAATAGTTGTTCATCTTCATCATATTTTCCTTGCATTTTTAAGCCAAATTTTGGAATGTTGTAAACTTTATTATTTATTAGTTTTTAGTTCTATATTTTTTTGATTTTGATATGCTCAAATCCAGGATACTTCTAGTTCTATACTTTAAGAGCTGGTTTTAATTATTCAGTTAGTTCTTATTTGGTACATAAAGTATAAAGGTTTCATAATACAGTCATCTTTAATAATTTTATTGTGGTTTCATTTAGCAACCTATCAATCTGTTCAGACCCAGCAACAAAACAAATGGAGAGCTAGGATCCAATTGTAATATAACCTTTGGTACAAGGTAGCCATTGGTGTGATCTATGAGCATATTTGCTGTTCTTTCATTTAGCTGATGACACTTTTATCTTTTTTTTTAATTCCAAAGTGCCCAATAATCCCTAGACTACAAGTTCTCAAACCCTATTTGGATCACATCGTAAGGTACTGAAAATGAGAGTAATTGCATGATACAAATGCCAAGGACAGTTTAGTTTCTTTTCACTACCTTGGCTGTTTATTTGACCCTTAAATATGAAAATAGGACAGAGTTGTGTTCCATATGGGTAAAAATCTATATATATCACAATTTGTAGAAGGGAACAAGAAAGTTTCATGTTGCTAAAGTGAGACAAGGTGTGACAAGAGGTGAGAGTGGTGAAACTGGGCCAGATGATGAGGCTTCCTCTCATAACAGTTAAAAGAGTCAGAGCTTTATCCTAGCGGTAATGTATGCTATTGAAAGGTTTAGGCAAGGTCTTATATAATAAGCTCTTTTACTGAGAACCTCTGAAGTGCCAGGTAGAGCAGTGGCCACTGGAAATGCATAAATGGAAGAAGTACGACCCACTCTCACTAGTAAGAAACAATGATAGTCTAGTGTAAAATAATGCAATGATGAAAAAAATAGAGGTCTTAGATCACAAGCACTTGGGTCAATATCACTGGCTTAGGTACTGACAAGTGTACATGATAGACAATTAATCATTGAAAACATTTTTTAAAAATAGGATCCCTGTTATAAAGATAGGCTGTTTTCTCACCAAATACAAATATGTATTTGGGCCCTTAATATTGCCCTTGGAGATTAGTTCAAGTTAAATGTGATAACATATGTAAATAACAAAACAGTGGCTGAACCATGGGTAGGTCTCAAATAATAATTAATTAAAATCTTTGTAAAACATGAGTTTTAGACCAAAATGTCATTCCTGGGGGTTGTTATTTATTAAATATTAGCAATTCTTTATTGGAAGACAAGCCTGATAAATGGAATAGAAAATAGGAGAAATCCTTTCCTCAATCAATGAAACTGGAGCTGAAGTGATCACGTTTATCTCCCTCTCAAAGTTCCACTGCTTGAATATACCTCTCATATTAGTGAATGATTTTTCTATCTCTTCACTGTCCTAAATCTAATGCCAAAGGCACACAGATAAAATGGCATTCTCAATAAAAACTGAACAAATTCTCACTTTCTGCATGCAGTCTTTCATTCATTTACTCAGTATTTTGTAGGAATGAAGTGTACATTATGTTTTATTGATTTGACTTTCTATAAGTAGCATGGACATTGTCAAAGTAGAGATTCTTTTTGAACAGACAAGGCGTTTTTGTTGTTGTTGCTGTTG
>NW_007729054.1:159837-162335 GCF_000696425.1 Galeopterus variegatus | reverse complement strand
GAGGGTTGCGATCCGTTGCCGGACATGGAAAAAGACAAAAGACAAAAAAAAAAAAAAAAATGGTAGAGCCAGAACCTTAGTCAATTTTCTGGTCTTTGGCACCTACTTCATTATTTTTATTTTACATTTTACTATTGTGGTAAGTAGACTGAAAATTGGCCCCCAAAGATAATCAGGTTCTAACTCCTGGAACCTGTAAATATTACTTTATTTGAAAAAGAGGTCTTTACAGATGCATGTAGGTTAGGAATCTTGTGAAGGGAAATAATCCTGGATTATCTTGATGGACCCTAAATGTTATCACAAGGTGTCTTTATAAGAGAGAGACAGAGGGACATTTGATATAAACATATGACAGATGTTGTGAAGATGGAGGTAAACACTGGAGTTACGGAGCAATAAACCAAAGACTGCTGGCAGCTACTAGAAAAAGATAAGGAATGGATTCTCCTGTAGATCCTCCAGAGGAAGTGTGGCCCTGATGACACCTTGATTTCAGACTTCTGGCTTTTATAATTGTGACAAAATAAATATCTGTTGTTTTAAGCCACCAAGTTTGTAGTAACTCGTTACAGGGGTAACAGAAAACTAATGTCCTTATGCATATTTATTTACTAAAATAATACTTGTTACATTTTTTTTTCTTATGTAGAAGGTTGATAGTTAATAATACTGGAAGAGTAGCTTACATTTGCTTGAACATGTATTACAGTCAAGATAAAGTGCTAATTTTTTTTTTCATGTTTTAATGTATCATTTTGTTTCCTGACAGTCCTAGGAGGCATTTTTCTTTGCAATGAGATCCTTGAGTACAGAGAACTGAAAAATTTGATCTTAGCTGGTATCACTCCATCTACTATAGAACTAGAGAGCTCTTTGAGGATGCAAATGGACCAGACACACTTCAGCTCTAGGACGTGAGTATTAATCACTTATTCCTATGCTGTTGCTAATTCGCCTGCAACCACATGTCTTATAAATATCAATAAAGGAGATATTCTGGGGGAATAAACAACAAAAAAAGATGTAGTGTAAGGAAATGTGGGAGGAAAGAGATTCATCTGCAAGATTATCAGATTTATGTTATCCTGTCTAGAATATTTTGAGGCTATCCTGAGGAATACTGATCCTGATTTTTAAGAAGATAAATTTTAATCAGCAGAGGATTAATGCTAATTTGAAAAATGGTCTGCTCAACAAGAGACAGATTGTTTCCTCAATTCTGAGAATGCCAGATTCTCTGAAAAATGGTAGTTTTGTCCCAGGAACAATTTTCAAATCTATGTTGTGGTTGAAAACACTTTGATGCTAGCTCAAGATCTCCCAGTAAAGAGTTTAGTGCTTTTACTCTGATATAAAGTGTGTTTCAAAGTTTTTAGTTTTTTTTTTTTTTTTTTCACATTCTAAACAGTAATTCTTATTCTGAGAACTTGGAACACTTGGGTAGTCAGAGAAATTGAGTGCAGTTTTTGTGAATAGATATTTATTTTCGGTTTTCTAAATAGTTTTCATAGTTTTAACTAGCTTTTTTACAGGAACTTGTGATTCAAAATAAAAAACTTAAAATGAACATGCTTTTTAAATCTAGCATAAGCCTAGTCATAACATAATTGTGATCAATATACATTTAAAATAACAATTATTATTTTTCAATTTTAGTTTTAGATTATTCAGAAGTCAGTGATTATAAGCAATTGCAGAACTCTCAGAGTGCTGACACAATGTCATATATCAGCTTACGTGTTCAAGACTGATGTTTCCTGCCATTCTTGCATTGTTTACTCTCACCTCACCCATTAGCTTATGTTTGTCTTGAAGTTTCACCTTCAGGCAATTTAAAAGATATCCTCTTCTAATTTTGTTTCCACATAAATGATTTGTTCTGGTCTTCATCACCTTTCTAGATTTTATTTCAATTCAACTTTCTCATACAAACAAAGTTAGTTTTAGTTGATTAACATGGCAAAGACAAATTCTATGCTGGGCCACATAATTAGCTCTGGCAGTAGAACATGGATGGAAGTGATTTTTACCATTTTCAGGCCTGAACTGTGTAATAGTCTATGATATTCTCCAATAACTCTCTCGTCTTTTATTCATTGTACAGAGGGGACAGAGGACTTTGAGAATGTTCTAGGGCATGGCCAAGCCACCAGACAGTAAAAGCCTGGACTTCTTAATCACTACTTTAAAATCTACCTGCCATCTTGCGGGGGCGCCTCCCACTCATAATATTAAGTATGGTAAAGATCTTTTAATGAAACACGGTGTTTGCAGGGCCTCATCGTGAAAGAATGATGGCAAGGCTTCATCGTGGGAGAAGATGCCGGCGTTCCATCTTGATTTTCTGGAGCTCTGTGTGCTTGCTATGCCTAATTACATTTTATTCTTTGCTGCCTCATAATTATCACTCTGGGAGATTTGGAAGTGGGATTCGAAATTATACTAAAATATTTAATCATACTAATAATACTTATGATTATGGATTTTCAGGAGAT
>NW_007729054.1:157445-158579 GCF_000696425.1 Galeopterus variegatus | reverse complement strand
GGGATCCCTTACCAGTGGGGACCTTCACAATCTCTGTGCTGGGGCTGGTCCCCGGCACCATCTACTACTTGGACTGTGATAAAAGAGAGGAATTAGGCTTTATTGTGTTATATCCTAAAGAATGTAGAATTGTTTGCTATAACTACTCTTTAATTATCCCCTTCATGCATAGAAATCTATTTAGTTAGTTCAAATTGTCTAGTTTCCTTTTCCTTTATGGATCCTTGAGATTGGGTCTCTATTTCTATCACTGGCACAGTAATCAAATTTTTTCTTCTTCATTCATCATTCCCATCTGATCTCACTTAATTTTTAAATATAATCTTTACTTTTTACTGTGCCTAGGTGTCTATAAACCTAAATCTGTATGTGAATAACAATGGGCTGATTTTGCTAGTCGACTTAGCATATATTTTGTTCTTTTTACCCACAGCCAGATTTCCTCCAACTGTCCCTGAATGTTATCAGATGGTGGGATCCCCACTGTAAGTGCTTACAGCAGTTAAAGCCATTAGTATCCAGAAGAGGAGAAACAAACTCTTGATTATTCATCTCTTTCCATCCAGAGCCCTGCACATTAAAAAAAACATACTCCAGGTTCTCACAGTCATGAGTTTTAATTGACTGTTGATATTTTTGCAACTCATAAATTTTCATATCTGAGACTGTGATCTTCCTGAATAAAATTTTCACTTTTCTTGAGGTTACATTTGTGGACACGTTTAAGGGATAAAACTTTATCACACCTTTATAGTGAGAATCACTATACCATAGTACTGACTAAGGACATCAACTATGAGGCAATATATATTTGGATTCTAATCTCATTTTTGCCACTTAATGTATCAAAGAAAGCTCCCCCATGACCACCCTCCTTCTTTTTTTTAGAGAGGTCGGTACTGGTGATCTATTTCAAATACAGCATGTTCTTAACTCTTCTCAGGGACCCTCACCTGCGCACAGGTATATCTGATTGCATTTTAAATATGAGTTCAAGAGACGTGGATGCCTGGGGAAATCTATAAAGACTTAGATACACCTGTCGTTTCAGCAAACTAACCTAAACTAACATCCTGAACTGACTTACTCAAAATGTTCAGATACAAATTGCAATAATTTTTGACAGTACAGTCA
>NW_007729054.1:154723-156081 GCF_000696425.1 Galeopterus variegatus | reverse complement strand
CCAAATTTTTTAAATTTTCAAATGTAATATCTAGATAGAAAACCTAGTTGGCAGAACCCTCATGTCTAGGTTAAATCCCTGGACTTTTAGGTGCCTTACACAATGTCACTAATATTGCCCAATTAAATAATACAATTCAGAACTACAGAGAGCAGGACAATTTGTGCCACGTGCATGGAAAATACATTAAAATAAAGTATATTCTGAGCTTTACCAATTCCCCAGCTCTCTTTCCTCAGGGTATGTTTACTGTATTTGCCAAGAAATAAAAGTAAAATCTTGAAGATATAAACCTGGCTTTAATTGCAAACTTTTATAACTTCTATAAGCCATTATGAACTATCTTAGATTTTAGAGCCTATCCCTTCTGGTCCAGACACTTAAGGTGCTTGAATAGTTTTATTTGCTGTATTAAGTTTATATAGAAAATGCTGAACATAGACAGTAACATAGCTCTGCGTAAACACAACTCATGCAAATGAAGTTTGTGATTTCTTAGCTAAAGGGCAAGGGAAACATAAAAGGGCTGATCCTGATAATGCAGCCTGTCTTTACAGAGTCTAATTATTAGAAGACCTTCAGGAGAGATGGACAAAAGTATGNACTTGATCATGGGACACCAAGTGACCATGCATTCAGAAGTATCCATTATTATCTTATTTTTTTCATACTTACCAAGTCACAAAGACAGGTAGTTTTAGCAGCAGTCCACAGAAAAACAGAAATGGTACGTCTGAGTTGGAGTGCAAGTGGGACCAGTGGGCACAGTCAGTTCTGTTAACACACAGCTCAGACAATTTACTTTCAACAGACACCTGATTCAATGCTGACAATTGCGGATTTTGTATCCATAATCTGCTTCCTAATTACTATCATTGTAAGCTTAAGCAAACTATTCATAACAGTGAACCAAAATATTTTCCATAGATCAATATTTCTAAAGTATTGCCTTTAATTAAATAACTGTCCTTTCTTCCTTTTTGCTTTTGACCATTTTCAGGACTGCTTCTGCTTGCAACTCACATTTTCTTCTAAGCAAATTATGAATGAATAAATAAAAATTCATAGTAATGATTAAAATTCCCAAGGAATTCTGGTAAAAATAATAATGGTTAGTTTTATAAAACAAAGATATGTTTTTAAACAGTTTTAAGTAAGTTAGGTAATGTTATGTACACGATGATAAAGGAACATAACGAATAGAGATAAATAGGTGAATAAGGTATAATTTCTTGATGTAATTGATGTTTACAGCCAGAACAAAATTTAAAAACCATGAAATATTTATAAACTAAATCCAAATTTTTTAAATTTTCAAATGTAATATCTAGATAGAAAACCTAGTTGGCAGAACCCTC
>NW_007729054.1:151268-153343 GCF_000696425.1 Galeopterus variegatus | reverse complement strand
AATTCACATTCAAATTTGGTCAGTTTCTTCTAACACTCGTGGCCACGGATGTTAGTGTTGATCATAAATATAGTCGATGCCTCTTAAAAATCCTGCCACATTTTCTTTCTAGTTACCTTACATATTAGACCACTTACACTGCCTTTTTAGTTACTGAGAATTTGTAGTTTTCTGCAGGTACCTATGTAGAATTTGTTTTTTTAAGAGAATTTAGAATCAGGAATTACCAGTAATTACTCAGTACCACCCTAGCATTTTAAAAGCTAAAAGATTCATTTAAATTATGAAATGTGGAAATGTGATTCCTGGAAATACTAATAATGGTATATTTATGTTTAGAGTTTAAGGATTACTTTTCATAAGTGTAGGTGCAATTAATCATTGGCCCTTAACTCTGTTTCTTGCCACTGCAAGTGTAAAATTAATGTCATGTTGTTTAAATAGAAGTCTCACTGGAATATTTACTTTTATATTACTTTCTTCCTAATCTAAATATTAAATGTGGTTTGCTTAACTTCATATAATAGCTTCCATATTTGCACTTTATCATTTCATGAAAATGTGTTCCTTAAGTTCTGAAAAGATAGTGTAACAAATTGAAAATAATTTTGAAATACAAGGGCAGAGCATTTTGTAAAATCTTTGATATATTTGGTGATGCAAGGAACAGAGTCTATGTTTTAAGAAAGAAAAGAATTAGATGATAAAAATGTCAGTGAACCTACCAATAATTCTATCAATTAATATTTAACAAAGTAACTGGCTTTATTAGCAATTTTCCCTGTTATCTTCATGCCTAATAGAGCCATACACCCTTTCTCTGGAGTAGCAGTAAATCTGTATTTCAGAAAATAATAAAGCATTGAATATGATTATGGGAGCAAGAGTTATTATTAAAACCTTAAAAGTGAAAGTGTTAAAGGGATGTTCAAAACCCTTTTGATTTTTTTATTCTCACAACAATCTGAGATAAACAAGACAAGAATTTTTAATATTTCTTATAACAATTCACAGAAAATATAGAATACTCTGAAAGAGCCCTCAATTTAAGAGTTGGAAGATGCAGATTTGTGTACTGACTCTGCCACAAATCAACTGTTTGACAGACACAAAAATTTCCTCTTCCTTGAAGTCTTGTTTTTCTCTTCTCATCTATGAGTTGGATTAAATTTTGTGGGATCTTTGGATTTCAAGGAGGTGTCTGAACCACTTCCTGGTATCTAAGCTTCATGAGTGAAGGATTCTACATGCCATTACTAACCATTCTTTCTCTAATTTCTTGATATTTACTGGCAAATAGAAGACAATCACTAAATTTGAGTTAATTTGTAAATAGTAATTTGAAATCTATTTTATTTATGAGATTACTAGNTAGAACCCAAGCTTCCTAACATGATATTCAGACCCTTTATTTTTTTCATTCAGTAAGCTGGATCTACACAAAAGGATACTTCATTCAATAAAAAATGATAGCTTTATTATGGTCCTTCTTTCTTTCTTTGTTTCTTAGCTCCCACTTATGAGTGAGGACATGAGGTTTTTCTCTTTCTGTACCTGGCTTATTTCACTTAACATAATTTTCTTCAAGTTTATCCATGTTGCTGTGAGTGGCAGAATTTTCTTAATTTTTGTGGCTGAGTAGTATTCCATTTTGCATATATACCACATTTTCCTTATCCAGTCATCCACTGATGGGCAATTAGTTTGGATCTATATCTTTTCTATTGTAAACAGAGCTGTGATGAACATGGGAGTGCAGGTATCCTTTTGACGTGGTGCTTTCCATTCCTTTGGGTATATGCACAAACGCTGAACTTTCAGAAGGAGAGAACAGNTGGTGCTTTCCATTCCTTTGGGTATATGCACAAACGCTGAACTTTCAGAAGGAGAGAACAGATGTAGAGTTACTAGAGGTGGGAAAGGGGGAGGAGGAGGGAGCAGAAGTAACTGAGTAAGGACACAAAAAGTAATTATGATTTGTAATGATGAACATGCTAATAATATTGATTTGATCACCACATGCTCTACCCAAACACTGATAGTCAACTCTGTATACCATAAATATGTATAAAAAA
>NW_007729054.1:148773-149263 GCF_000696425.1 Galeopterus variegatus | reverse complement strand
GGGAGGGAGGGAGGGAGGGAGGGAGGGAAGGAAGGAAGGAAAGAAGGAATGAAGGAAGGAAGGAAAGAAGGAAGGAAGGGAAGGAAAGGAAAAAAGAAAGAAAGAAAAGCCTACAATAATATATTGATCTTACTCTTATTTATTTATGTATTTTGTATCTGGCTGGTATGGGGATCTGAACCCTTAACCTTGGTGTTAGAAGGCTGTGCTCTAACCAATTGAGCTAATGCTGACTAAACTAATCTAACCACCACATGTTGTTCACAATTATTGAAAGCTGATACATTTTTGTCATATGATAAGGGACCTTTTTCAGCATCTGTTGTACCCCATATGTACGTATAATAAAAAAAATAATAAAAATAATAATACATTGATCTTTCAGAAGGAGAGAACAAATCTGTGGTTCCTAGGGGCACGGGGAGGTGGGGAGGGGAGAGGAGGGCTCAGGAGAGACTGGGTAAGGTGCATAAAGAATAATTGATGATTT
>NW_007729054.1:145752-147543 GCF_000696425.1 Galeopterus variegatus | reverse complement strand
GACACTGAGGGTTGCAATCCGTTGCCGGACACGGAAAAAAGACAAAAGACAAAAAAATAAATAAAATAAAAAAAATAAAAGCAAAGCTAACCAATTATAAAATTTAGCAACTTAGTTGTATTAGTGAATTAATAATAGAGTAAAGAGGCATTACTATAATGACACGGACATTAAAGCAATAATAAAAGCTCACTGTATGAATTCATATGTTCAGTAAAATATATGTACATGAATATTCAAAGAATCTTTATTCTTAAATTACAAACACTGGAAATAGCTCAAATGCCTATCAAGATTATTATTATTTTTTTACTCTACCCATTTTATGGAGTATAAACTAGGTTTCACTAGGCTGTGAGTCCCATATAAACTGGGAATGTGTTGTCCATCTTTCATACTTCCACCCTCATGGATTTTTTATTATAATATACACATCCTATTTTTGCAATGCATTTGATTGAGTTCATAGAAATTAGAAAATTTCAATTGAAATATGTTTATGGTGTTGTCATGACCAAAAAGTGCACATGAAATTCAATATGGTATGGCTATTTGACACTTATTTTTTATATATTTTGAATTTAGAATAGATAGTTTTTTGTTCTGAAATCATACTTCCAGAAATTTTGGGGGGTACCTTTCAGCTACTGAAGTCTAATAATCTCTCCTAGTGAGTCTTAGGAATCCTGACAAAATTCTGACTCAGATTGTTCTAAAGATATTTGCCATGTTTTAAAATGTTTATTGTATTCATTTTGTGGGACTACAGCATATTTGAATGGTTCTTTTGAGGGAAAGCTGTTCTAATATTTCGTCAATAATTAATTCTGTGACTAAGAGCAGTTGAGCTCAGGGAATTGCTGTACATTTAGGCAGTTAAGCTATGTAGCTGCTATGGCTTGAATGTTTGCTTTCCCCTACAATTTACATTTTGAATCTTGATCATAAAGGTGAAAGTATCAGGAGGTGGGGCCTTTTCAGAGGTAATTAGGTCTTGAGGGTAGAGTCCTCATGAATGGGATTAGCGCCCTGTGAAACAGGCCACAAAGGGAAAAGCCACATGTTCTCCCTCATATATGGAAGCTAAGAAAGTTGGTCACATAGAAGTAGAGAGTAGAATGGCAGTTACCAGAGGCTGGGAAGGGTAGGTGGAGGGAGAGATAATGAGAATTTGGTTAATGATTGCAAAAGTACAGCTAGATAGGAGGAAAAATATCTAGTGTCCTACAGCACAGAAGGTGACTATAATTAACAACAATTTATTATACAGTTTCAATTATCTAGAAAAGGGGATTTTGAATGTTTCCACCACAAAGAAATGATAAATGTTTGAGGTAATGGAAAAAAAGTCAGTGGTTGCCAAGGTTTCAAGGGATGAGAGAGGAATATATAGGTGGAGCACAGAAGATTTTTAGGACAGCAAAACAATTTTGTACAATACTGTAATGATGAATAGATGACATTATGCATTTGGCAAAACCCACAGAACTGTACAATACAAAGAGGGAATCCTAATGCAAAATTAAGTTAATAATATATCAATACAGATTCATGATTGTAACAAGTGTACCACATTAATGTGATATGTAAATAATAGGAGAAACCGCATATATATGTGTAGAGAGGGTATGGGAACTATACGTACTTTCTACTCAATTTTTCGGTAAAACTAAAGTCGCTATAAAAATAAAGGAAAATAAAGGAAGGAAAGAAAAGAAAGAGGCCCCAGAGAGCTGCCTCACCCTGAGAGAATACAGCGAGAAGGCACCATTTATGAACAAGGAAACGGGT
>NW_007729054.1:139600-144785 GCF_000696425.1 Galeopterus variegatus | reverse complement strand
AAAACTAAAGTCGCTATAAAAATAAAGGAAAATAAAGGAAGGAAAGAAAAGAAAGAGGCCCCAGAGAGCTGCCTCACCCTGAGAGAATACAGCGAGAAGGCACCATTTATGAACAAGGAAACGGGTCCTCACGGAACAATGCATCTACCAGTTCCTTGATCTTGGACTTCCCACCCTCCAGAGCCATGAGAAATAAAGCTCTCTTGTTTATAAGCTACCCAGTTTATGGTACTTTGTTATAGGAAATGGACTAAGACATAAGCTTTTTAAAGCAATGAATTGTGTGAGTCATATGTTCCCTAATTCTAAAATAGCAAACACAGTCATAGATCTTTAATCAAACTGGATGAGAGAAGAGAGAAAGGTCAAGGCATAATCCAATTTTAGTGGCTTTGGGATATTGATGGTTTTATGAGCTCTGCTTCTATAAGCATGCTGCTAACCAGTGATGCCAGACTAGGTATGTGTATTTGTAGTCTTATTACCTATGACTCTGCCTTCACATTTTAATTTTTCTTCCTTTGCAATTGTAGTTTCATTTTTTATTTTGCCTTGTCTGTGGGTTCGATGTAAGATATGATTTCCTTGACATATTTGAGCTGTCTCCAGCCCTCCCTTTTCTTCATTCCACCACAGAGGTTCTTAAACATCATTCCAGTGACCCAATCAATTAGTCCGCTCATTATGGAGTAACTTAGGTTCAAAAAAAAAAAAAAGAGAAAGAGAGAGAGAGAGAAAGAAAAACAACAACAACAAAAAAACCCTGCTTATTTCTTTTAGGAGGATGTTAGAGAAATGGATATAAGGTACCACAAAATGACAACTTCCTGATCTAATATTTCGCAGTTTCTCTAGGCATAATTAATCAAGAGAGAAATTATCCTATATTTTTTCCTGAATTACTTGCCTTCCCTCCCCACCCCCCAACCTTTTTTGGAAAGAAAAAGGAAAAAATTTACTAAAGACTAGTGGATGTATCCTGGGTTGAGACCAGGTAGTTCTTTTCTCCGTGGAATCAGGATCATTGCTGATACCTCTCTCTCTTTTCACAATTCTCCAGAGCTAGAAAGGGGGAGCTTCTTTTGCTTTGAATTCTCTTCCCCCCTTGGATAGTTACTTCTACGTGTCAACTTGATTAGATTAAAAAATGCCAAAAAACCTCATAAAACTGTCTTTTTAGGTATGTCCATAAGGGTGTTTCCAGAAGACATTAGCATGAGAGTCTAAGTGGACTGAGTGGGAAAGGTCCACCCTCAATATGGGCAGGAACCATCCAACCGCTGGGGACCCAGAGAAAACAAATATAAGAAAAAAGATGAATTGACAAATCTCTCTATTTCTTGGAGCTGGCATATGCTCTGCTCTCCTGTTCGTAGACATCAGAGCTCGAGACTCTTCAGCTTTTGGGTTTCAGGACTTACAACAAGGCCACCATCAGTTTCCCTGGTTCTGAGGCCTTCAGACTTGGACTGAGCCACAGCACTGGCATCCACTTTGCAGATGGCCTATTGTGGGATTCCTCTTTGTAATCATGTGAAACAATTCTCCTCATAAATCCCCTCTCATATGTTTATAAACATATCCTATTGGTTCTGTCTCTCTGGAGAACCCTGATTAGTACACCCCCTAACACAAATTTTCCTTCCCTGACTCTAACTTTCTGGCTAAGTCTTAATGGAAAAATAAATACCTTCAAATAGGTATTGAAGGACTATATAATTTAAAGACTTCAGGATAGATCACTGATATGCACTTTCTCAAATCAGTAGCTTGGCAGTTATGTTATTGCAAATTTTAGTTTTGTATGCCAAAATCTGAGTAATATGTCTCTCTTTTCTCACTACTTCTGTAACAAATTTTAATGCTAGATCAATTAAGACAAGGGTTATGTACTCAAGAAGTACAAAAGCAATAGAAATATATATTATTAGCTCATTTTAAAAACTATCTCCATTATACTAAGACTGAAAATAAAACAGTTCATAAAAATTGCTTTATTTCATAATTTACCAATCTGTTCATAGTAGCCTGTGTGCCAAACATGCCCATTTTTGAAACATGCTAAATTCATCCAATAGGAAATACAGTGAAAAAGAGGTATCTTGCAAGACCCCCCTTTTCTATTGCATATCCATGGATAGAAAAGCTAAAATGGATTCAAGAAGAAGCCGTATGTCGGGCTAGATTACAAACCTCTCTGTCCTGTACGGTGTAGGTCATTGAGTCAGGTAATTGAAAAAGATTCTGGTGGCTGATAATAGGATAGACATGCTTCATTCCGATGCGAGCTATGCTGGCCAGTGGTTCAGAGCCATTGTCTCTTATACCGAAAGAGTCAAGGAGTATATAGGCGTGCATGTCCAGTCACACCACTCTGACATAAATTGTTTACAGTGGATGTGTTGATTCATACTCGGCTGGATACAAGGCGAGAGGGCCTGACTATACTGACTCCAGTTTCCTCACACCATATTTCACTGAGTAGCCATCCTTAATGACTACTTATGTAGCCCATAAGTTTAAACAAACATCTCAAATCTTAACCTGACTTAAAAACAGGAAAAAATATTCAATATCTCCTGATTTAGGACTCAACACAGACCTGGAAACTTATTCATGTTCATCCCTAATGTTCAATCTAATCTAACTGATTGTGAACACTTATTCATGTTCATCCCTAATGTTCAATCTAATCTAACTGATTGTGAACACATTGTTCTGTATTTATGTGTTTCTTATAACCTACCCTAATGGTAGACAAATGTATAAGTATTTAACTATAAAACCAGATGTGCAAAAATGCATGCCTATATATAATATATATTCAAGGATATGTATATAGGTATATGTTCCATTTATACACACATAAACACAAGAGGTCACTTCAAAAAATTCATGGAAAACTACATTAAAAAAATATGAATCTTTCCATGAACTTTTTGAAGTACCCTTGTACTTGTATAATCCACAATGATTAGGGTGAAAGGTAATGAAGTAAAATAAATTATACCAGAAGAAAAAATTAAAGTGCCTCAACTTGTACAGTTTTTGTCACATGTATCTGAAAATAATGGGGTTTATTAATACGTTTTATACATTATAGGAAACTTAAGGAATCTAAGCAGGAGGAAAAAAGGAAGCCAGGGAGGGTAAAAAGGAGAACAAAGAAACTAATATAAGGTTAAAAAGAAGAAAATTAAAAGAAAAAGGAAACGAAAAGGAAAAGGGACACATGAAGCTTTCAAAAAGAAGGCACTCCTTTTCAGAATTGGCCTATATGGAAATCAAATCTATGCCTTGGGCATAATTAGCCACTTTCCTTAAGCATGTCAGCAAATGTGCACTTAAACTGTATGAATTAAACACAAGGTGCTCTTAGTGCTAGGCATTGTAGGTACTGAACTTGAGATAAGGTTGAACAGGATGTATATGCAGTATGCATATAAAAATACTTTTCTTAACTAGAAAATGTTCCATGAATTTTTTTGTAAGTTTCTTTAAGAAAATTTGTTTAATTTCATAATTCATTAAAAAGCAATATACTTGAATAAGATATCAAACAGCTGAAGCGAAGGGAATCATCTTTCATAGGTATGAGATGTTACAGTCCAGAAGACATCCTTGACATGCATTTAGCCAAGTACATAAAAGAAAGCTTCCATCAAGGATTGCATTTCAAAAAACATGATTGAAAATGTAAAATATAATCTCTTCCAAAGGTCACTGAGAAAGAAATTATTCTTCACTAATATTTAAGAAATGAGTCCAGAATTGGGACAGCAATTTGGACATCATTTACAATGAGAAAAACTCTCTTCATTGTTTGTTAAATAATTTAGTCAGTGAGCTGAACTGAATTTTTGGTTTTGCTTGTAATTAGGGCATAAAGTTATGGTCAGTGACCTGAAAGGCAAACTATGATTTAAGGACTGTTATATTATGTTTAACTCTAATAAAATGGAACAATATTCTTAAAAAAAAAGAAAAAAAGGAAGTGGTCTGTGGAGATACTAAGATTTTAGAAGAGATGGAGGATTATCCATTACACTGCTCCACTGGTTTGCATCCACTGGCAAATATACTGGAAACAGTGTCCATTATCCTCTCTGAGTGTGATAGTTCAGGTACAAGCAGAGCGGGTGGCTCTGAGCAGAACAGACCAGGAGCCCAGGTTTGCCTGCCTTATGCTACTGCAGCTCATTCACCAGGCCCCATGATCATTCTTCAGTGTTCTCACAGCTCATGGTTCATTCTCTCTTTCTCTCTCTTTCTTATTTCTTTCTTTCTCTTTCTCCCTCACTCCATCCTCTCTCTAATATTTGTTCAAAAAAAGAAATTGTTGTAAAAGTACCACATAATTGTCTTATCTGGATACATCTGGATAACTTGGGGTTACATGAGGTTTTAGAGCTGACTTCAGTGCACCATTTTGTTCATCTCTAAAAGCCCTGGAAATGTATCCTTTTTTGCCTTCCCCCTTAACTTGATAACCATTTATGTTCTTTCCAAAAGTTTCTCTTCTCTCAAGATTAGACGTTTAAATCCAGGAATATCATAATCAGTCCAGGCATTTTTCAAAGTTCTTATTTTTTTATATTTTTACCCTTTTTAATATAATGAGATATATAATAAATAAATTCAGTTCCAGGTGTTATATTAGGCAACTCAAAAATGTATAATAAAATGCATGTAGTTTATATTTTAAGAATTGTCTCCTGCTTTAAATAGGTCTGCATAGCTTCATACAAAAGAGTGAATTGCAATGGAAAAATTTAGATCGCATTGGGCACTGTAGTTATGGCAACTCATCCACTGAAAACAGCTATAAAAGTTGGGAGATTTTATATATTCCGTTAACTAAGTCCCTGGACAGCTAACAAGGCAGTGAAAAGTTACAGGTCTGAGATATAAAAGAAAGACACCTAGAAATGTTGCTCAGCTTTTGGGACCACATTGCCCCTGAGGTATATGAGCATTCCAGAAAACTATCTGTGAGCCCAAGAAAATGGAAGGAATACTGATCGTCTTGTAGCCCTAACAGGACAAAACTACAGTAGAAGGCCATTCAGGAAGAGAGTAACCTGAAGAGGTCACTTCAAAAAATTCATGGAAAACTACATTAAAAAAATATGAATCTTTCCATGAACTTTTTGAAGTACCCTTGTACTTGTATAATCCTGCTGTA
>NW_007729054.1:137664-138696 GCF_000696425.1 Galeopterus variegatus | reverse complement strand
GAGGAGGAGGAGGAGGAGAAAGAGGAGGGGAAGGTCAGGGAAGGGTTATGGAGAAGAAAAGAAGAGAAGGGGAAGAGAGGGGGGAATAGAAGGGGTGGGAAGAAAATAAAAAGGATCAAAGCAGAAATAATATTTTTCAGAAAGATGAAAGATACCAGGCTACAGATTAAAGAAATTCTATGAACGCAAAGCACATTAAGTGCTTTGGCACCAGGGAGATAAGAAGTTGTACACCTGACTTATTGTGTTATTCATGGGCTCTATAAATCCTACTATTATTCTTTGAATAAGGATGACTCAGAAAGGGTGTAGGCAAAATAGCAACAAGATCAATAAACTTCAGTAGAATACTTACTATATCATCTCATCTAACTCAATAATAGCACAAGTACTACAGAATTATTTCTTTAAATTTACAAGTGAAAAATTGAGAAATTTTTGCTCAAGATCACACAGTGAGTAATAGGTGCTACTGAAACTGCAATTCATGTTTGCTTGATAAAAGAGCCCAAACCCTTAACCATTCAATTCTATATTATATCAATAATATTGACATATGAGTTTCTTTTTAGGCCACAAAGTTATGATTGTCAAGGTCTATCATTATGCAACCATTGTTATATATTCACATAAATGCTGCAGTTTCTTTCTTATTCAGTCATTCAGGTATTCATTAACTCAACAAATATGTATTTACTTTCTTCAATGGACCACACACTTTCATAGGCATTTGAGTGACATCAGTGTCAACAACTGTAAAGATTCTGAGATATTTTTCCTATTTGCAAGCTAATGAGTTGTCCTGCTATAGTTTCATAGATGGCTTCAGAGAAACCAAGACTTCTGGGTCAGAAACAAAGGGATTTATCACTCATGGCACAGCAAATAATATGGCTTTCATGTTGGGGCTAGTTTCACTTGCCTCTTAAGCCATATAGAGAGATAGAGAATGGCTTTGGAGGATTCTGTGCCCTAGGTGGTTTGCATCACTGCTGAGGAACCCCAAGCTTAGGAAACCCCAATCTTTCATAA
>NW_007729054.1:135364-137367 GCF_000696425.1 Galeopterus variegatus | reverse complement strand
AGAGAGATAGAGAATGGCTTTGGAGGATTCTGTGCCCTAGGTGGTTTGCATCACTGCTGAGGAACCCCAAGCTTAGGAAACCCCAATCTTTCATAATGGGCTGCAAGAAAACATGCCCAACTTTGGCCCTGGAGGGAGATATTACATTTATTATACCAGGAAGCAAAGAAATCTGCCTTCTGTTCTAAAGGGAGAGATCTATAATTTCTTCCCAGAATGTTTGCTATACACACATCCTTGAAAAGAAAGTTCAGAAGAAAATACTTTAGTGCCTCTGCTTATAAAATGTTCAGAAATGAAATTGACTGATGGAGAACTGTCTCAATAATCAGTGAACAAGTGGGCAAATATTTTTCTCTGCGAAACTTACATTGTAAGAAAGAAATAAATACAGAAAAATTATAAAAAGGTTTTTAGTAGATTAAAGGTGACCAATGCTATGGAAAAGAAACAGAGTGAATAAAGGAGATTGGGAGTATGGTCATTTGTCACTTAAAGACAAGGATATGTTCTGAGAAATCTGTCGTCAGGTGATTTTGCCACTGTGAGAACGTCATGGGGCATACTTACACAAACATAAATGGTAATATTCTACTATAAACCTATGCTATGTGGTACGGCCACTATAATCTTACAAGACCACTTTCATATATGTGGTCTATCGTTGATTGAAACATCATCAATGTAGCTCATGACTGTATTAGGAAGTGTTGTTTAAATTTGGGTTGGTCAGAGTAGGCCAAGATGAGAAGGTAAGATGTATAAAAAATTAAAGGAAAAATTTCCCTGAATTTTGGATTTTTTCATTTGCTTTTATTCTAATTTTTTTCTCTTGAGAAAAAATAACACACTTATAATAAAATATATTCCTAATTTTGTTTACTGCAGATCAAGGCCTCCCATGAGAATGGTAAGGAGACTGTAGAGGATAAAGTCTCTTCTAACTGCCATGCTTTATGTATGGTGTGTATTAGAGATAGGAGTCTATACATACATCTCTGGTTTGATTAACAGTTACATTCAAGTCCACAGAGCGTTGCTCTGGAAAAGCAATTTTGAATCCCCAAGGTACTAGGGACTATTTTATAATCCTTAGGCACCCCCTCTATTGTGAATGAGAAACCAATTTTTATCAAGAGAAGCAAACAAACAAAACCTCATCTCAAATCCCCAAAAGTTCAAGTTCACTTTTCAAGTCAATCCCCATGAGGTAAAAGTTTCCAATCTTGGTAATGTATACTTTCCTGGCTTGTGGTATGTTTTCTGTTCATTACCCATGATGCTCTCCCACCTCACAGGTAATTCATCCAGACTGGATTCTGTCCTCTGAGACTAAACTTGGAAGTTTGGAACTGCTCATGACTGCAGGAAATGCTATTCTGTATATTTGGCAGGAGCAGGAAAATGGTGATTTGGATATTGTAAAATCCTGCAATCCCTTGAGGACAATATACTTCATATAAGGCTGATGACAAAAAATACAAAAGATTTTTTACACTGATCCACCAGAGAAAGCTCAGAGAGATAATATCATTACAGAAAATTTATACTGCCATGTAACTGAATATTATGTATATAGCATGTANTTTGGATATTGTAAAATCCTGCAATCCCTTGAGGACAATATACTTCATATAAGGCTGATGAAAAAAATACAAAAGATTTTTTACACTGATCCACCAGAGAAAGCTCAGAGCATAATATCATTACAGAAAATTTATACTGCCATGTAACTGAATATTATGTATATAGCATGTATGAGTATCTTAATTAGGTTTAAAGACTTAATGAAAATTAATGTACTAAATATCATTTACTAAAATAAATTTCCTGCTGACTCTGAACCTGGAAGATTACTTGCTTGACATAAATACACTTTATATATACTTCATGGTATAGAAATGCTCTCTTTTTAACAGTTATATTTCAAAATAAAGTTATATTTATGGCCAGAAGTTTTACAAACTCTATAGATTTTACAGCTACTAAGCCCTAAAATGATT
>NW_007729054.1:132627-134196 GCF_000696425.1 Galeopterus variegatus | reverse complement strand
AAATTGGAGGAGGGTACAGTATTGGAGAAGATATAATTAAAATACGTAGGATGTTGAAAGATAATTTCAAGAATTATAATTTTTAAAAATTGCCTGATTACTGAAGTAAGACACTGAAAATTGTCCACTATAATAACCAAATTAAAATATAAGAAAATGGAATTCGCCTAGACATTGTATGATATCCAACCCAAGAATGTGATCCCTGAAAGAAGAGAAACTCATGAGGTAAGCCTCATGACCATCCTTGCTCTGTGTGTGCAGAATGCTTCTCAATGGCTGCAGCAAGCTGGAATGAAATAAATGGCACCAATTCATATGCAATGAATTTACTAAAACTATCAAGATGATCACATGAGTTTTAAAATATTATTATGCTGAATTACATTAATTTATTTTTGAACGTTAAAACACCCTGTGTTTCAGAGATAAATTTAACATGGCTATGATGTATTATCCTTTTTAATATTCTTATTGAATTTAATTTGTTAATATTCTGTTAAATTGTTATTTAGTTTATACGCGAGATAATTTTCCTTTCTTGTAATGTCTTTTATGCTTGTGATATTAATGATGGCCTCATGAAATAAGTTATGAAGTGTTCTTTTTTCTATTCTCTAGAATACTTTCTGTAAGAGTGATGTTATATTCCACCTTATAAATTTAGAAAAATACACCTACCAGAACCTAGAGATTTCTTTTGTGGTAAGTTTTTAATTACAGGTTCAATTGCCATAACAGATATTTAGATTATCTATTCTTATTGCATCATCTTTGATAGGTCGGGTGTTTCTAGACATTCATCAGTATTATCCAAATTTAAATGTTTGTGAAAATATAGAAGTAAATTACACTATACATCTTTATACATACATTAATTCATGCATTATTAGATCTGATGAATTAAATTTTTATTTAAAAATTGTTAGAGGGTAACAATATGGAAATAATTTTAATGTTTTTACTTTTGTAATGTTACATGTAGTTTTCAAATAAATATTTAAAACAATACTTGCTCCCATGCAGAGATTATTCATATTGAGTCTTGATTTCAAAGGTCAATTTGTATTCAAAGAAAATGTTCTTTGCAGCAAGAATTTCGAATAATACTCTGGAAAGCCATCTTCTTTCATTCATAAAACACATTATACTTGCTGTTGAGAAAATGGTAGAGCATTTCAAGGAACATATCTATAGAATTAGATAAATTATTTAAGGTTAGTTCCTAATTAGGCTTAAAAACATCAATAATTAACAATTCCCCAAACTCAAAGCAAAAAATTCTTTACAAAGTGCTTTTTTCTTCTATTTCCTTATTAGATGCTCACATCAACTCTCTGAAGTAACTTGGGAAAATGTCACCCTCATTTATTGGGTAAGAAAACCGAATCTTGGGATTTGGGCAGACAGATTGTTTATTTTATGAGTTCTATGGGAAGAAAGATGTTTTGAATCCCAGCACAGCTTCATCAACACAGGATTACAATGAAATTCAAGTAAAATCCTAACATTTCACTGTGTGCACCCTGCTTTTTTTCTGGTCCTTACAATCTATAATAGTTTAGAAAA
>NW_007729054.1:130161-131890 GCF_000696425.1 Galeopterus variegatus | reverse complement strand
TCAAGTAAAATCCTAACATTTCACTGTGTGCACCCTGCTTTTTTTCTGGTCCTTACAATCTATAATAGTTTAGAAAACCAAGCTAATAAATACACCACAATTAAATATAAACCAAAGAAGCAAAGAAGTCAAGAGAAAACAAAGCAACAACAAAAACACAACTATCCTGACCATAATGGAGTTGCCATTATGAGCAGAGTCTGTGAATTTTTAGGGAGAAAAAGAGGAGTGGTCTGAATTGAAACAACAAGCATCTCTCTGGACAATAGTAAAGAAAGAAGGAAGGAAGGAAAGAAAGAAAATAAAAGAGAAGGAAGAGGGAAGAAAGGGAAAAAAGCGAAAGGAGGCAGGCAGGCAGGCAAGTGGAGACTTCGTGAAAGGAAAAAGAATGATGTTTCTGTCCCATGAAAACGTTAAAATTCATTGATCACTTTGAAATATATATGTGTACGAAATCTTCTGTGTATTCTGTTTCTTTTAAAAACCATGACTAATACAGGTGCTACATTTTTATATTTTTGCTTTATGATTATTTTCCTTTTTTTAATGCATTAAAAACAGAGAAATCTGTCCAGCTCCTATGTTTGCTCACAGATTGATTGTGGCTTGTCATTGGCAGCACTCATTGTCCACTTAAGTGTGTCAGATCAAATACAATTCCTGGTCATGTAAGCCTGGAGTTTATATGGTACCTAAGATAATTATGTTTTGTAGAAAGGTGGGTTAAGATTCAGAATATGACCGGACAGCTCATGTAAGTCTAGAGAGAAAATATGGGCTGATTAGAAGGGGCAAGTGTTGTAGTTCCTATGACAGTTATCATTCTCTTAGTGAATCAGTCACTTGCCATTCTAAGTTTGTGAGTGTTTTCAGAGCTTGTTTAATGCGTGCCTACCTCCAAGATATTAATGCCCTCTTGGTGTGCTGATAAAATCAGTGTGCTGAGCCATCAAAACAAAAGGCCAGATTTGAAGCTGAATAAATTCATCAAGATAATGAATTTCTCCCGCAGAGGCCTCTTGGTAGTATTCTTGTGTGCATTCACCAAGTAGACTAAGGAAAGGAATAAACCTTTCTCTTTTTCTAAACATGAAAGCTAAGAACATTTTTCTTTTTCTTTTTTTTTTCAATTTCTGACAATGGATGTAGAATGCTAGCAAAAAGAGAAAGTCAAAGAAAATGGGTATTTCAATAGTATGGATAATTTAATTTTTAATTTATTTAAAATAAATTAAAATTAAATTACTCCTGAAAGCTGATCTTTGATACAGACTACAGTACAGTAATTAGCAGTATAGTATGAGATCCTCAAGGACTGTAATGTTAAATAATTCAACTTTGTATCTCTAGAGCCAAGCATGGTATCTGCCACATGGCAGATACTTAATAAAAATTGTCAAAGGGATGAATATTTTAATGATAATAAACTATTAAATTAACAGACGCCCGATAAATAGATTGCTTAACTGATAAACGATTTTTATTCATGTCCTTTCTTGGACACAGTAAAGTGCTAAAGAGACAGACATTAGGTGTGTTATATTTTATCTTTCTCTTTCATGGTCTCTTTCTACTATTTTTAATATTTATGTGGATTAAAGGGGATATCAAATCATACTTTTTCCCCTTTAAATTTGTAATCAAATTGAGAATATAAAAGGCATCTATTAAAAATCATCCCTGGTTTTATGGACGGATTGGTAAAGATGGTGAATCTGCTATCAGTCCA
>NW_007729054.1:127188-129448 GCF_000696425.1 Galeopterus variegatus | reverse complement strand
CTAAGTCCCATTTTGGTCCGTAAGGATGATAATTACAACTTGGCGTTATAGAGACCAAATTTTTGAGTACTGAATGCTGCAAGGCTGCCATCCAAGAACCAAGCTGCTTATATCTAACCTTTTATGTGTGAAATAAATAAACCTTTCAAAGTCACTGTTATTTTTTCACATTTGACACTCAAAACTTAACCTAACCTGACACAGCAAAACAAACACACATAGAAAATAGCAATGTGGATTGCTGCCTTACTGCTTTTTACTCATTAAAACCTGATATCAGGGTGATTGATAAATTAAACCAAGGAAGTGCCTTTAGAAGATAAAACTCAGTTGCCCTAGTATGATACATTGGAAATAGAAGCAGAGAAGAGCACAGAGAGTTTACACTCAGTGTGATGAGAAAAAGAGAGTCACACATGATACTTCCCTTCTATTGTTTTCAATCACATACAATTTTTCTTAGGAGGATTTATTTATTGACACATAGTTGGTTGTACATATCTGTGGGTTACAGAGTTGAATATCCATATTTGTGTGCAATATGTATGCTCAAATCAGGATAATTAGTATACTTAACATTACACATTGTGATCATTTCTTGTGGCCCTTTACCAGTTTCTTGCTAACCCTCCATCCCCTTCCCCCTTTCCCAACTCTGGTGGCCTCAGTTCTGTTTTCTCCTCTTGAAAACTCAATGAGTTATTGTGATGACTATATCTTTCTTTTTATTTATTTATTTATTTAGCTCCCTTTTATGTACAAGGTATTATGTGGTATTTCTTTTTCTGTGCCTGGCTTATTTCACTTAGCATAATTTTCTCTAAATTCATCCATGTTGTTGCAAATGACAGAATTTCATTCTTTTATATGGCAGAGTAGTATTCCATTTTATACATATACCACATTTTCCTTATCTACTTGTCTGACAATGGACATTTATATTGGTTCCAATTCTTTGCTAACGTAAATAGAGCTACAATAAAAACGGGAGTGCAGGTATTTTTTCGACATGATTTCCATCCCTTTGGGTATATACCCAGCAGTGGGATTGCTGGATCACATGGCAGTTCTACCTGCAGTTGTTTCAGGAAACTCCACACAGTTTTCCATAATGGCTGCATTAATTTTAAAAGTCCCACCAACAGTGTAGGAGAGTTCCTTTTCTCCACATCCTCACCAGCATTTGTTATTCTCTGTCTTTTTGATAATGACCAGTCTAACTGGGGTGAAATGATATCTCAATTTGGTTTTGACTTGCATTTCTCTGATGCTGAGTGATGTCGAGCATTTTTCATGTGTTGTTAGCCATTTGTGTATTTTCCTTTGAGTAATGCTTATTCAGCTCCTTTGCCCATTTTACAATTGGGTTGCTTTTGTTTATTTTTATTGAGTTGTTTGAGTTCCTTGTATATTCTGTATATCAATCCCTTGTCAAATGCATAGTTTGCAAATATTTTCTCCCATCCTGTAGGTTGCCTTTTTTTTTTTTTTTTTGTAGGTTGCCTTTTTGCTCTGTTGATTGTTTCTTTTGCTGTTCAGAAGCTTTTTAGTTTGATGTAATCCCATTTGTTTATTTTTTCCTTAGTTGCTTATGCTTTTGATGTCTTATTTGTAAAGTGTTTTCCCAGTCCTCCTTCCTGAAGTGTTTCCCTTATGGTTTTTCTTAGGAGTTTTATAGTTTCAGGTCTAATGTTTAAGGCCTTAATCCATTTTGAGTTGATTTTGGTGTATGGCAAGAGGTACAGGTCTAGTTTCATTCTTCTATATACGTATATACAGTTTTCCCAGCACCATATATTGAATAGGTTGTCTTTTCCCCAATGTATGTTCTCGGTGCCTTTGTTGAAGATCAGTTGGCTGTAAGTACATGGTTTGATTTCTGTGTTCTCTATTCTGTTCAGTTGTTCTGTCTATTTTTATGACAGTACCATGACGTTTTGATTACCTTAGCTTTGTAGTAAATTGAAGACAGGTAGTGTTATGCCACTGATTTTATTATTATTATTATTATTTTGGTCAAGTGTTTTAGAATCCAAGTGGTCCCTCTGCTTCTTTATGAAGCATAGAAGAGTAAAATTAATCTTCAGTGTTCTAATCCCTTTATGCCTTTTCACTTAGGTGAGACTTTTTAAAGCATGATTCTGATTAGGTCCCTTCCTTGATCCTCAGGCATCAGCAAAGACTAATAACTAGTCTAAATAAATAGCATGGTGTTCAGTGCTCTCTAGAACCTGGTCCCAGCCTGCCTTCACAACCGTGC
>NW_007729054.1:119339-126273 GCF_000696425.1 Galeopterus variegatus | reverse complement strand
ACTGATTTTATTATTATTATTATTATTTTGGTCAGTATTGCTTTGGCTATTTTGGGTCTTTTGTTGTACCATATGAATGTTAGGATTGTTTTTTTCTATTTCTGTGAAGAATGTCATTGGTATTTTGATGGGGATTACATTGAATCCGTAGATAACTTTAGGTAGTATGGACATTTTCACAATGTTAATTCTTCCAATCCAAAAGCATGGAATGTTCACCATTTTTTTTTATTCTCTGCATAAATATTAAATCTCATTGTAACAACCTAAGAATAAGGACAAAGTGAAAGCTCAACAATTATAAGAAAGAAATTCACTCTTTCTTGGGAAGGAGTGAATTATTTGATTGCTGGAGGTAGTGCATCCTGAGTTAACACATTTCCTCTTCTTTCATGTCTTAAGTGTAGAGAAAGAGCATTCTTAAATGCTCTAAAGCGGCAGTGTTTAAGATTGGAATGAATTAGTTCGTTTCAACAAGAATTATCAGGGAGATTAACAATGATTTTAGGTCAAGCTACACTTTCCTCTCCAATGCAACTTTATTAGATTACTTTGATCTCTAACTGTCCAAATTTCATGCCTTATTTCTCAGTTCGTTCAGAACTCAAAGAAAGGAGAAGGGTCAAATCAATTATTACTACTCAAAGCATAACATATTAATATTTTGCCATAGGGGAAACATTTTTTTAAATGCAGAGCACTCCTCATCTACTTCACCCTTGACACAGATTCCTAGTCACTGACCTTCACAAAGACCCGTCCCTGCAATCATCCATCCAACTTGAGTTGGTTCAGTATTGCCAGTGCACTCGGAATTAAAAATGAAAATTCTCACAGTTGGCTAAAACTTTCATGAGTAATATCTGAATGAATGTTAGAAAATAGTACCAAGCAGAGTATAAAAAGAAAAAAAGTGATTATTCTAGGACTGTATTAATAATTCTAAATCAGAAAATCCATTGCCATAATATGTTATATCACTAAGTTAAAGGACAGAAAAGCCATATAACTTCCTTCTTTCCTTCCCTCCTTTCGTTCATTCATTCATCTTTCTTTCTTCTCTCTCTCTCTCTTAGATTTTTTCCTTTGTCCTGAGAATTCAAAAATTGTGTAGGGTATGTCTATATGAGAATCTGAAGTCCTACCTAAAGCACAATGAAGACTTTAACACATTGTCTTGCTTAAAGGTAGGAAAATTTCTATTATTTTTTGCACTATCACTTCTGTTAATTTTTTCCAATGTTTGTTAAACATATTATTTTCATGTTTGGTCTTCTGAATCTCTCATTCAAATCTGTGATCTTTTCTCTCAGATTTCTATCTCTGTATATTTCCCTTTTTGTGGTCAGGGAGAATTCTTTATTTTTACTCAATACCTCCAAGCAACTATTTCAGCAATAGCTATTTACTACAATTCATCATATAATTACCTTTTTACAAATTGTAAAATGATTTATTTATTAGACTTTATTCAAGATTTCAGTCTCTTTAATTGCTATTTTATTTTAGTAGGAACCAGCTGATGTGGTCAGATTATATCACAGAGTAGGAGGAATCTTATAAATTTGCAAATCTTATTTGAAAAAGATTCATACAAAAAATATGTAAAAACTTTCAAAACTCAATAAGATAACAAATCATCTGATTTAAAAAATGGGCAAATTATTTGAATAAATAAATATTTCACCAAAGAAGGTATATGTATGGTAAATATGCACTTGAAAAGGTGTTCAATATTATTAGTCATTAGGAAAATTATAGTTAAAACCACAATGAAATGCCACCAACTCACACTTATATGATGGCTAAAATTAGAAGAAATGACAATACCAAGTGTTGCCAAGGATGTGGAGGAACTGGAACTCTCATGCACTTCTGATAGAAATGTGAAATGGTGCAACTACTTTGAAAAATAGTTTGACAGTTTGAAAGAAATGTAAACATAACAGCATGTAATGATAATTCTCCTAGACATTTAATTAAGAGAAATAAAAGCTTATATGCATTCTTACAAAAACGTATACATGAATATTCATAGCAGCTTTAGTTGTAATACTCAAAAGCTGGAAACAACTCAAATGTCCATCAGAAGGTGAATGTATAAGCAAACTGTGGTATATGTATATGAAATAGTATTTGACAATAAAAAGAAATGGAGTATTGATACATGATCTTTGAAAATCACTGTTAAAAGAATGCAAACAATATAGATGAATCTCTAACTTATGATAATGAGTGAAAGAAGCCAGACCCAAAAAGTGTGCATACTGTATGATTTCATTTATATAAGATTATAGCAAATGCAACCTCATCTACAGTAACAGAAAGCAGATCAGTGTCATTGATTACAGGAGAAAGATGTGGAAGGAAGGGGTTACAAATGGGTATCACAAAACTTTGAGGAATAACTGATATGTTCATTATCACGATTGTGGTGATGGTTTTTATGAATGAAAACATATATCAAACTACATGTATATGTATATATTTACTTATTTTTCTTTATACTTTACATTATTCTCTTATCCAAAATCTTAGAAATATTTTCTTCTAGTTGTTATTTAATATTACCTTTTAACATTTCAGTCTATGATCCACTTTGAGTTACCATTTATATATGGTATAAGTTAAGAGTCAAGGTTCATTTTTTGCATATGGATGAATAAGAGTTCAGACAGTATTTATTGAAAGTATTATTATTTTCCCATTAAAATACCTTGACTTTTTCTTTTACAGAAAACTACTGGGCATATGTGCATTGGTTTATTTTAGGGATATTCTATTCTGTTTCATTGATCTGTCAATCCTTACACTAATACCAAAGTACCTTAATTAATATTTCATTAAAGTAAGCCTTAAAATCAGATAGTGTATACTCTAAGTTTTTTCTCTATAGTCAGAACTGTTTTACCTCTTCTTTTACATTTTCTTCTAAACTTTAGTATCAGCTTGCCAATTTTTATAAAATAGGTAATATCTGGATGAGAGTTGGGTTAATTATATAGATTAATTTGGAATAATTGCCATGTTAGCAATATTGTTAGGTCTGTCCCATAAACAAAGTATATCTCTTTATTTAGTTATTTCTTTAATTTCTCTTAGTAATGTTCTATTATTTTCAGCATGCATATCTACTTTGTTAGATTTATCAAATATTTCATCAATTCAATTTTCTATTGCTTGCTGCAAGCATAGAGAAATACAATTGATTTTTATATATTGATCTTGAAATCTGCAACGTTGCTAAATGTTCTTATTAACTATAGCAGCTTTTGTGTAAATTTTCTGGAGTTTTATTTAAATGATCTTGTGTTAATTAGAAATTATTACAATGATTATTATCTATAAAGAAATAGATATTCTTTTCTTTCTTTACTATTTTTTGATCTTTTTTATTATCTTTTAAAATTTATTGTGCTGGCTCAAGTCCTGAATACACTACTGAATAAAAAGTGGTAGCTATGGACTGAATGTTTGTGTTTTCCTGAAAATTCGTATGTTAAAGACTAATATCCAATATGATGGTATTTGGAGGTGTGGCCTTTGGGAGGTTATTAGGTAATGAGGCTGTAGCCCTCATGAATGGGTCTAGTGACCTTATAAAAAGACACATGAGAAGGCTTGTGCATACACTCTGTCTCTCTCTGATCTCTGCCATGTGAGGACACACAACCAGAAGATGGCCATCTGCAAAGCAGACAGAGGGCCCTCACTAGTTACTCGATCTGCTGGTACCCTGATCTTGAACTTCCCAGCATCCAAAACAGAAAAAAAAATGTTTGGTGTTTAGGCTATCCAGTCTATGGTATATTTGTTATAGCAACCTGAACCAGAGAAGACAGTGGACTTCCAAACCTTGTTCCTGATCCAAAGGAGAAAGAATTCAGTGTTTCTCCATCAAATATGATACTAAGTACATATTTTTATAGTTTGCTTTTATTAAGTTGAGGAAGATTTCCTCTGTTCCTAGTATTCTGAATGTTTCTATCATAGGTTAATATGTTTTCTCTATCTTATTGATAATTACAGTAATTTCAGAAAAAATATATGTTTATATATGCACACAGATAAATAAATATGCATATGCATATACATAAATACATATTGAAATGACTGCATCACTATGACAGTCCATCAATAGGCAGCTAGAACAAGCTTACTTGTAGCAACAATGAACTAGACAAGTTCATTCAAAGAAAAGCGTTGTCGTTTCTGAGCACTAACTGAAAGTCAATATTAGTCTTCAGTGTCAACATCAAAGCAAAGTTTTCTGGTGACAAAAACTCCTCTCCTAGCCATACTCACAATTATATAAAGGTGATATCCTGATATTAAAGGGAAAATAAAACTAGTTTAGATCCTCATTTCAAATGTAAAGGTCATGCATTGAAATAATACAGCATAATCCTGGACAAGTTTATGTCATCAATCTGTCAGTAATATGAGTAAATGCCATTTTGTAAGCATAAATAGAAATAAGACACTGAAGAAACACATTTCTCTTATTACTTAGTGCAGTATATTAACAGAAGGTTAGGACATATAAGAGCCACAAACCTAAGTAAAGTAGACAACAAATGATGAACCATCAGTATTAGTTGTTGGAACAGAGCTCCATTTAGATCCCTGGGAAACATTACATGTTCTAAAATTACTTACAGAATAAATCAATAAAACACAATGTCAGGCTGAATATTTTTTAAGTAGGACAAGCAAGTGCTTATTATTTTTCCAGTTCATTTTAAAGCTGGTTTATTTCATTAAATTCAGCTCCTTATGCACAATACAATTCTTGAAGAGTTGGGTTAATGCTTATGAAAAAAATTGTTTGTACAGACTTCTAAGGAAAGCTATTCTGCAATTTCTTTTGATAAACCATCACCTTATGACTGGGAGATTTACATTTTTATTGTACATAAATCCATATTTCCACAGTTTTATCCTGCATTCTCTTCTGTCCTTTTAGATAATAGAATACATCTTTTTATTGAGTGCCACATTAAGACCCTTGATATTATGAAAAAAAATAAACCTGATAAAAGTTTCCAATTTTTCTTTTAATACCTACTTTTCTCTTATTTTTTGGACTATGAAAGAGGAAAGGGCCCAAGGCTCAATGGAAGGCAGTAAATAGAAAGAGAGTGGGTGATCTTAGTAAAACCTTTGTCCTTTGTCCTGTAGTATCATCATAATTCTTATTATTGTAGTTGGATCTCAGGCCAGCCACTTTTATCTGCCTGAGAACAGTAATTACACTTTGGGGACAATTTTTGCCATGCCTCTGCTACTGCCACCTCCTTCCCACCACCACCTTTAAAGTGTAAGATTCTTGGGACAAAGCAGTGTGAAGAGAAATAACACATATCATCAGAAATGATGTTTGTCAAGGGCAAACTTTAAGGGAACACATATTCCTTAGAAAACACACACACACACACACACCACTCTTCATGAAGACATCTTTTCTCTCTCTCTCTCTCTCTCTCTCTCTCTCTCTCTCTCTCTATATATATATATATATATATCTTCTTTAGCATTCTGCACTTGAGACACTCCTTTGTGCATCATCCACTCTCACACTTAAAATATCAAAACTTTTTTTAATTTAATAAACTTTTTCAACTTCTATGACTTGTTTCAAACCTTTGCCTTTGCATTCTTTGTCTCTAGCACTTTAATCCTTTTTGAACATCTCATAAATCAGGAACTTTCCTGCACATAAAAAAGAGTTCCAAACCTGCACAGTTCATTCATTTTCATTTAATACATAATTATTGAGCATGATGCTATGCTCTGGGGAAACACTCGTGAGAAAACAGACATAGTCCCCACTCTACTTCATTTTGTTCTTGCTTGCCTCTGTAATACCAAACATAATTGAACTTTGCATTTCGACTTGCATTGACCAGTGTTTGAAGACTGTATTTTTCTGTACAAATTGACCTTGGTTGTCCCCCGTGGCTTTTGGTACTCTGTGTGGTCTCATGAAAGAAGCCCATGCTCTCATTTTGCCCGCTTCCTATGGTCAGCATCCTACCTTAATCAGATTTGATTTTTTCCAACACACTATCAATTATCTTCTTAGAATGGTCCTCCTTATGCATGCACACATAAAAACTCACACTAACAAACAATGCCACAGGGTCGATTTAGCCTAGATAATTTTCAAGTATACATACAGTAGCAACTTCTTCTGACTTTTCTTTCCTCATCCTACTAATCATCCTGTTTCCTTTTACTTACTTCCCTTCTTTGCTTTCATTCTAGATTCTCTCTCACTTTCTCTCTATACATACATACACAATATTTATACGTGTAATATATACATAATATTTAAGTAGTAATTTATGATATTGCTTTTTTATTATTAATCTGAAAATATCTTGGCTCCTTGACCTTCAGGATCACAAAGCTATAGCATTTCTGTAATTTGCTTTTACTGTTTGACTTTGCTATTGTATTTTTAATGTTTTATATTCACCCAGAGACAATGGCAATGGGTGTACTTTTATCAAGCTAAAAATTAAATGAATAAATTTTAAATGAATGTATCATTTCCTGCCTATGTGCCCAGAGACTGAGGAAATAACTACATATTCAAAACCAGAATACAAATAAATAAGCATTTTAAAATTCAGGTGCAGAGTTCTGTTATGCAAAGTACTTTCTTTATTTCATTTCACATTTCTAAAATGTCACCTTTCACATACAAGGAAGACAACAGAGCATCCCATAAAGACCAGAGATATTACCAGTGTTTCCATTACTCAGTCTTATTATCATCATTTCAGGAAAATAGAATTTTGGTGCTATTTTCTCTGATTGCTATAACTCTGACAAGTGAAAGAAGTGTCTGAATTGTAGTGTTTGATATGCAACATGGAGAAGGGTGGGATGACTTCTTGATCAGACTATGACCTTCGTGTGCAAGCTC
>NW_007729054.1:116989-118408 GCF_000696425.1 Galeopterus variegatus | reverse complement strand
GTAACTAAGCAGCCTCTCCTAAAAGACAGAGCATGGTGGCCTCTTTCTCTAACCTAAACATTAGCAACTGCATGTTTTAGTCTAGAGGCAAAGATTGTAATGAGATGTGGCACAACATAAATGCATCCTTGTAAGAATGATTGCAAGGAGAATTGCAAACAGCAAAGAAGTCTTCCCAATTTTCATTATCACCTGGTGATGGCAAACTTATGGATCTCCTCCAAAGCTTTTCCTCCCTCTGCAAAATAGTTATAGCTTTCTTTTCATTCTCCACTTATTGTTGCTCACAAAAGTGAGCTGTAATTCTTATATCCTTCATCCTTCGCATTTTTCCTGGAGTTGTATGTTCATAAGTAACATCTTCCTGAGGTGGTTCTAAACAGCAAGGAGAAAATATAATGATAAACAACATATAGTATAAACCTTAATTGTGTAGTTAAGAGCAAAAAAATGTGCCAAAATATGTTTCTTTATCTTTGTTATTTCACATAATTCTGATGCTTTTGGGGGAAAATAACATTCCCAGAGGTTTTTTGCTGCATACATCTTATAAATGATTCTCTTTGATCAAAATCTAGTGCAAGCTTTCGTTTTTAAGAGCCATAGAGGCAATGATTTCATATCACAGTATTTCGACTCTTGACAGCTCAGTGGGAGTTAGGAAGAGGAGAAGGGGGATTATCTAAAGGAGAAGAAAAGGTGAGGGAGAGGAATTCAAAGTCAGGGCAAAGACGACAGGCAAAGCATGGGAGCAGCTGTACAAAATGTTACTTGATGTCTTCCAGAAATTGGTGTTCTGGGGTGAATGACAACTTCTAATTAATGTGGTGGCTGATTATCATGTAAGCGGTGACACAATTTGTCTAAGACCTGGGGTAGAAGATGAATCACTTTTATTTGTAGAAAACTCTAATTTAAAAATATGCATTTTTAGATGAACATCTGTGGTATGTTTTTGACGAGAGACATATGACAATTAAATCCTTTTTTATTTTCTGTCTGAAATGTTCATATTGTATTCTTGCCATGTGTCAAGTTTTAAACTTCTGTAAACAAGCATGAAGCAAGTTTTGTGCAACATTGAGAAGTTTATGCCATTTAGAATGTTCAAGTCTAAGTGTCAAAATCAGATACCTATATCATGGCTGCAGAATTTATTTTTATGGCTAAATGTTCTATTTGGATTCGTAGGCCCTTTTCAGGGAAAGCATACAGTACTGCCCTCAATACACTTATTGTCAAGTATTATTTAACTTTTTGAGAACTTCAAAATTGATAGCCTTTGTTTTGTTCTTCTTAGTGCATATCTTTTAAAGCTAAGACCTACATTTCTGAACATACATACATATACAGAAAGATGATTTTACTGTTCCAAAGGAAAGACATATTTCCAAATAATTGTCTGGTTAAGTTAAAAAA
>NW_007729054.1:112816-113950 GCF_000696425.1 Galeopterus variegatus | reverse complement strand
GAAACCAGTTCTTAAAAGAGCCCTGAAAGAAGCTAGAACAGAGTGCAAAAACTTTATCCTACTTCCAAGAAGTTTTAAATTAGGTACTGGTCTGACCTTATTTTAGTTTTCAAGTAGGCAAGCTACCAAAATCATCAGATTATCATTAAAATGAGTGAAATAAAATCACTTCTTATTGTACCTTATTATAAACCAGGGACTATGTAAGACACTCTGAATGGATTATTGCTGATCTTCCCAACAGTTCTGCTTGAGGTGATGAAATGTGTTCAGGCCACTATAAGCCCTTCTCCCAAGATTAGAGAGGTACTAATGGTGAGGACAAAATCCAAACCCTAGGCAACTGATTTGCAAATGTAGTCTTTGCCCATTATGACTGTCTGCATCCCCAAACCACTTTAATATATAACAGGATTCTTACAGGAGTGTTTGTGACCTACAACTAAATGTGCTCAATAGGCAAAACAGACTCTTAGAAATTACACTGAGTGTGTGCTTTGTACTACATTCTCCTATGAGGTGAATTATTTTCTTTTTTGCCCCCAAACCCTCTGCAGCCTTGCAAACTAGTATGGTCAATTTAGAGTTTAGTGGAAAAACTTCCATCCTGGACTGAAGGATAGATTGAATAATGCTCCTAGACAAAAACACATAGACTAACTAAGACTCTTGGGCTATTTTTTTAGGGTAGATTATATGTACAGAGAAAATTGGAAGGAGACTTAATTATTGTATCTTAAGAACATAGAAAGAGTGACAAATATGTAAAGTATTTATAAGAGAAAGAATAAGACTTCTGGAGTCAGATTGCTTTAATTTAAATCCAGATTCTACCATCTACTAATAGTATAAACTCAGGTATGCTAATTAACATCCCCATTTCTATGTATTCTCATCTGTAACTGGATAGATTAACGACATGTTATGCAAAATGTTAGTATGAGGACAAAAAAGAAAATACATGTCAAAGTGTTTAGCAAAATGTGTGGGACAGAGAGAGGGCCTTTTTCCTCTTCTCTCCGTTTCTGTCTCTGTCTCTCTCTCTCATGTGTGTGTATACATACACACATGCACACACACACATATGTAATAAACTCTAGCTGGATATTTAAATTATCTAAGCTTCATTTTTTA
>NW_007729054.1:97912-112778 GCF_000696425.1 Galeopterus variegatus | reverse complement strand
TTAGCAGATCCATTAGCGGCAGCCTAATTAAGTTCATCTGGTAGATATGGGGTACAGTGGGGTGGTCAGTACAGAAAGAAATATGTCATATAAAGAATATCATTTGAGCCAGGTTTTGAAAGATATGCAGGAGTTCACTAGATTGACAAGGTTTCGAAACAAAATTCTAGGTAGAATAAACCAATTCCATAGAAATGGAAGCTTTAAGAAAATAATAAGATAACTTTAAGTTGTTAGTGAGAAAAAAAATGTTTTCAAAGTCTAAGACACAGCACAAAGAGAAATAAAACAGATAGGTAGAAACCAGTTCTTAAAAGAGCCCTGAAAGAAGCTAGAACAGAGTGCAAAAACTTTATCCTATTTCCAAGAAGTTTTAAATTAGGTACTGGTTTGACCTTATTTTAGTTTTCAAGTAGGCAAGCTACCAAAATTACCAGATTATCATTAAAATGAGTGAAATAAAATCATTTTTTATTGTAACTTATTATAAACCAGGGACTATGTAAGACACTCTGAATGGATTATTGCTGATCTTCCCAACAGTTCTGCTTGAGGTGATGAAATGTGTTCAGGCCACTATAAGCCCTTCTCCCAAGATTAGAGAGGTACTAACGGTGAGGACAAAATCCAAACCCTAGGCAACTGATTTGCAAATGTAGTCTTTGCCCATTATGACTGTCTGCATCCCCAAACCACTTTAATATATAACAGGATTCTTACAGGAGTGTTTGTGACCTACAACTAAATGTGCTCAATAGGCAAAACAGACTCTTAGAAATTACACTGAGTGTGTGCTTTGTACTACATTCTCCTATGAGGTGAATTATTTTCTTATTTGCTCCAAAACCCTCTGCAGCCTTGCAAACTAGTATGGTCAATTTAGAGTTTAGTGGAAAAACTTCCATCCTGGACTAAAGGATAGATTGAATAATGCTCCTAGACAAAAACACAGAGACTAACTAAGACTCTTGGGCTATTTTTTTAGGGTAGATTATATGTACAGAGAAAATTGGAAGGAGACTTAATTATTGTATCTTAAGAACATAGAAAGAGTGACAAATATGTAAAGTATTTATAAGAGAAAGAATAAGACTTCTGGAGTCAGATTGCTTTAATTTAAATCCAGATTCTACCATCTACTAATAGTATAAACTCAGGTATGCTAATTAACATCCCCATTTCTATGTATTCTCATCTGTAACTGGATAGATTAACGACATGTTATGCAAAATGTTAGTATGAGAACAAAAAAGAAAATACATGCCAAAGTGTTTAGCAAAATGTGTGGGACAGAGAGAGGGCCCTTTTCCTCTTCTCTCCGTTTCTGTCTCTGTCTCTCTCTCTCATGTGTGTGTATACATACACACATGCACACACACATATGTAATAAACTCTAGCTGGATATTTAAATTATCTAAGCTTCATTTTTTATATTTCTAAAATTAGGACAATAATGTAATTTCTCTCTCAAAAGGTTTTCATGCAAATCAAAATAAAATATTGTTATTAAATGATAAATCACAAAACACGCAATTGTCAGTATAGAAGCAGAATGGGTCGTAATATTAGCAGCAGAAAGATAATAATAAAATATAGGAATCAGCAACACAAACTGTAATCATACAGAAAGAATACATTAATTTTACTCAAGTTTTTAGATCGTTCTGACTAGATTTCCATATTTAAGTATGACTTTAAATAATAGAAAATGGAACAGAGTATTCCACATAGAAGGAACAGTAAAGACAATGGTAGAAGGTGTGGAAGTGAAGATATGTGTCTGAGAGAGCATATAGATTATTGACACTGCATACTATGGTATATGCAATGACATAATCAAAAATGAATCTAGAAAGATAGTTTGGAGCCAGGTCATGAAAGACCTCAAATTGCATATTAAGGAGCTTACTGGATTAGACAGCAAATTAGGTTTAATTACTTCTAAAAGTGGTATTTAATGAACACAATTTACTAGCAACAAGCTAGCCTAGGAATTGATTTCCACTTCCTGCCACCTACCTCACTGTTTGTTTTAAATAATATTGTATGGCATGATCCCATTTATTGGAATCAATAAATAATACACATAATTATAGAGCATGTAGAAGGTCATTTTTAAATACATACACAAGATAAAGAAATCCTTTGTCTTATGGATTATGAACATGTGAAAATTATTATCTCAAAGGATTATGTAGATTATGCATTAAGTACATTGATTAATGTACCAGATCTTTAAATTTTATATCTTTGCAACAATAATTAAAAACACTGTTATCCCACTGAGAATTAAATAATGTATATGAAAGCATTTTGTTAACCGCAAAATGCAATTTTAAAGCAACTGTTAATTAAATACAGGTTGGGTTGAGGGTATTTTTTAGTAATAAATTCATAACTAATTAATAAAGCACTACAAACTCAGTTGGTAAAAGCTCACATAACACATGAGAGAATCATGAAGCCAGTAAAGTTATTAAGACTTTTTGGAATAGGTGATATTTAGGTTTGGAAGTGGCCAAGAGATGAAGTCATTTTTTTCTCCCTGATTTGACATGTGCTTATTGAGCACCTATTATGTAAAAGTACTTTGGTAGTTTCCATGTCCATACAGGAACGATGAAGTCACCAACTCTGTGCCAGCTTTATTTGTCTTGTCATCAAAAACTTAGAGCCTTCCTGTTAGCCAAGATGTAGTGCCCAGAGCTATACAAGCCCTACTGAGTATTCTGGCAGTATGTTAATTGGTGCTGAGTTGGTTTCTGTGGTCTAAGAGAGGTATTGAATTACCCACATTTCCTTGGGGTTATGTTGCCCATACCTGCCAGTTTAGGACATCAATTAAGAATCAGTCGAGCCACTTCCCCCCATCTGCCTGCTCTCTTTCTATCAATAGTATTTTTACCACACTCCTCAGGCTAATGCTTTGACTGTCAGCACTTAATTCTTAGTCTGGCTCACAAAGAGAAGCAAAGTCAATCCAGATTAGTGCCAATTTCAACCCTGCCGAAACCAGACTCTATCTCTAGTATGCTTACTGCTCCCAAAGATTACACTTTTGAATCAGACCTAGGCCAAATGCCGTAGACAAACAGAAATTCTGCTGAACAAAATGACAATTTCAAATGACTTATGCAATTCTTTAAAGTTGATTTGTTTTTGTTTCGATTGACTAATTTAACGCCGTATAAATAAGTACATTCCCTTATGAGTTTTCTCTCTACGAGTTTTCCTCTGAATTAGCATTTCCATCCAGCAAGCCTTTTTAGAGCACTTATTGAATTCTAGTAACAATTATAAATGTGATTAAGAGATTGTCTCTACTCTAGAAGAACAGTTAGTTTAAAGGCTTTGAGAGTCAAACAAAAAATATAACTGCAGAGAAAGAGACAAATCTGAATGAAGAGGTAGGTAATTGCCTAGGATGTCAATTTACACGGGGCAATAAACTAAAACACCCCTGAGAGTATGAGGGAAACAGAAACATTACATTTACTAGTACAAAAAATATAACTGCAGAGAAAGAGACAAATCTGAATGAAGAGGTAGGTAATTGCCTAGGATGTCAATTTACATGGGGCAATAAACTAAAACACCCCTGAGAGTATGAGGGAAACAGAAACATTACATTTACTAGTACATCCAGTCAAAGTCACTATTAAAGGTAATTGGAAGGAATGCTTTGATAAGACACTGGGAGGGGGAAGATGACACCTACAAGGAGAATATTATTTTAATTCAACTGCTTCTAAATTGGGTTAATTGTGGGATTTTGTTTTGCTTGGTGGAGCACACATATTAAGCTCCATAGCTGAAATATAAATGATGCAGGAGGGGCGATTTGCCACCACAAATATTCTTCCATCATGTCTTCTCTCTATACTATGCGGGTCCTCTTCTGTAAGTAAAAATTAAACAAATATGAACTTGAGTTTTAACTTCATGTTATACTTTCTCTTCAAGTTGACCAGAGTTCCACTTATGTATGTTACTAACTAATAAAAACACTTCATAATTTACTTATAGAAGCAAAGGGAACAAAATTCTATAATATTCCTACTGGTAAATCTACAAACCTACCTGCATCTGAATCTCATTTTCTAAGGTTTCACTCCTGGTGCAATAAGAAAGTGCATCTGCTCCTCTCAGATACATGTGTCTCACCTTGAACTCTGGATCTCATTGCCCTCTCCTTCTTTTGAGCCATCTCCTTCATATATCTGCATTTTGTCTCTCATGCTCTAGCTCTCTTTTCTCTCCAATCCCCCTTACCTTTCTGATCTCAACTACTTTCTTGGAATATAAAAATAAACTTCCTACTATGGACAATAAGGTGATGTGTGACCTGACTCCTCACCTCCCCTCACAAATCATTTCATCTCCACCCACTGAACTACAGCCACTTCCTGCTTCTCAGGCACCCTGAGTTCTATCTCCTCTCTGGATACATATACTTATTGCACCCTCTGCCTGAAGGAATCATTCTTCACATTTATTATACAGTCTGCAGTTTTTGACACACTTTGGCAGAAACAGCTTTGGCCCTCACTGTGGTAGTGGGTGGGTTGGTTGCCCCATTCAGGCAGCCACACTACATTTAATCAAAATCTACTATGACAGCACTTGAGCCATCTTTTTCTCTTCTCATCACCATATATTCATGGTGCTAACAATATGATGAAAACTTGAAATGGGTTTTATTGGAAAACTTGATGTCTAAGATATGTGGATTATTTAAAATATATTAGAATTGTCTCTACCCTTTATATGAAAAAGGTATGCAAATCTTATAAGGCCTTTACCCTTCACCTTGTAAGAGACATTCAACACTTGATTCTCAAATCGCTATGTTCAGCTTAAGTACAGAAGATTTTGTGTCTGCTAATGATTGTAAAGTTAACTGAATCCTCACTGTACATTTAATTTTTTTTTCTCTTTCATGGCTGGCCAGTATGGGAATCTGAACCCTTGATCTTGGTGTTAAAACTCCACACCCTAACCAACTGAGCAACTGGCCAGCCTGAATATTGCATGTGTCTTAAAATATTTTTATTCAAGATTTTACCACTAATCTAAAAAGGCAGAGAACTGAGGATCCATAGATCAAACAGAACCATTGTAGCATTTTCTTTTGTTCCTGTTTACTAGTATATTTGGCCTTATAAATGATTGTATTGAGAACTTCCACACATCTAAATATCTACATTAAAGTGAACTTACTATTCCATCACCTTTGGTGGAAAAAATTAACTATTCCTAGAAACCATTGTCCAGGCAAGTAATGAGATAGGGTGACCCCACTTTCATAATATATGCAATTTGTTTCTATGAAACTGATTGCTGTGTGACAAGGTAAATTGCTTAAAAATTGTTGTTTTTTGAAAACCCCGTCGGCTCCCTAGGCCCCCTTGATAGAAGTTAAAAGCTAAATATTAGCCTGCACTTAGAGAAGTTTGAATTTTGTTTGATGTTCCCCACCCAAGCCGCCCCTGAGTGGTTAACAGGCTTGTTTCAGCTGCTGTTATTAGCTTGTGCTAGGCCTCCCCCAAACCCCTCCTTATGCCAGGAGGGTATGTGTGTATGTGTGTGACTATATGATAACTATAAGTTTGTGACTATCTGATAATTTTAACTGTGTGACTGATGTAAAACTGTGCCTTTTAAAAAACCCTCTGAACTTCAATTCAGGGCTGCTTCCTTCCAAGACTTTCTTGCAGGGACAGTCGCTGGCTGGCCAATAAAACCCCCCTTTTAAATTCTCAGTTGGGTATTCTGGTTCCTTTTCCATGAAGCAGCCTCACAACAGTAACTTTATTGTTCATAATAGGAACTTAAACAACCCATTGGGTACTTCTGTAGAAAGCAACGACAGAGAGTTTATGCCATATGATACCTTAAATCTCTCAGTTCAAAATCCTCGCCTTGCTATTTCCATCCATCTTAAACCAACATAGCAACCCCCCTTTTAAATTCTCAGTTGGGTATTCTGGTTCCTTTTCCATGAAGCAGCCTCACAACAGTAACTTTATTGTTCATGATAGGAACTTAAACAACCCATTGGGTACTTCTGTAGAAAGCAACGACAGAGAGTTTATGCCATATGATACTTTAAATCTCTCAGTTCAAAATCCTCGCCTTGCTATTTCCATCCATCTTAAACCAACATAGCATGATCAATATCCAATCTTAACCAATTTTTCACATTGAAAGACCCATCTTAAACCAAACTCCAAATTCTCATTAAAATCTGACCTTGTTCTACCCTATCTGAGATACTACCAAGCTCTGTTGAAGTAGTATTCTCCCTTACTAGGGTAAGAAATAAACTCTCTGCTATCAATACATTATTTTGGATCTATTCAACTATATGTGATGGAATATGGTCTAAAACTTGCTTTTATTTTGATAAGATGGGAAATTTGAGAGGTAGTAGCAAGCCCTTGCCTATATCTTTATTTTGGCAGTACCAAGTTGCCAAAAATAACTAAATCATTTTTGTAACAAATTTAACTTGGGCCAGATTTTACACAGGTGTAAACTCAAATGCAATACTTCAATATGGCCTTCTCTGACCACTGGATCCAAAGTTGCCTTATCCATTTAGTAACCATTTCATCACCCCTTTTTTTTGTTGTTGTTGTTTTATTATTTTTCTTCAATCATCTTATAATCAGTTAACTTATTAATTTTTATTTGAGATATTTTTTTGTTTATGGGTTTATTATTCGCTTTCTAATTTATTTAATCATTCCATAAGTATGGCCTACTTATGTAGTTTGGATGTATTATCCTCCCAGAACTCATGTGGAAATCTGATCCCCAATGTAGCCATGTTGGGAGCTGAAACATGGGGGCGGATCCCTCATAAATGCATTAATGCTCTCCCTGGGAGATGGAGGTAGTGAGTTAGTTCTAGCTCCATTAGTTCTCACAAGAGCTGGTTGTTTAAAAGACTCTCCTGGTACCTCTCCTCTCTCTCTTGCTTCTTCTCATCATGTGATCTGCTTGTATCTGCCGGCTGCCTGACGCTTTCTGCCATGAGTAGAAGCAGCCTGTGGCCCATGCCAGAAGCAGTTGTCCCAGAATTGTAAGCCAAATAAACCTCTGTTCTTTATAAATAATCCAGTGTCAGGTATTCTGCTATAGCAACACAAAATGGACTAATACACCTGCTTAGTGCCAGGTAGTAAGCTATGCAATGAGGATATAGCATGTTTACAACCACTTAAGAATGATCAAGATGTTACTTATTTTCTTATTTTGCTCATAGTTTAGTTGACAGAACCAAGGACTGTAATGGCATATATTAATCTCTTGTAAAAATATTTTTTAAATGAATGAGTAAAGTGAGTAAGTGCATAAATGGATATTTATGCATAAATGCACTCAAATGAACGCAAAAATTTAGCTTGCCCAAATGCATGAGGTTTTTCTGTGCAGACCATATCCCTAAAGCCTTCCTACTTCAGCGAGTTCCATCCTCTTTCCTTCTGCTCATGTATGCATCTCTGTGCCTGAGGGTTTACTCCAAAGCAGGCCAAAAATCAGCAATGATTATATACCTGTCAATAGCCCAAAACCAAAGACTGAAAAGAGCTGTGGTCTAAGCATCTGGGTCGATGACCTTCCTCCTGCCAAAACTGTGAGGGGTGAGTTTTATGCTCTTTTTAAAATGATTTCCCGACAGAATTAAGCTCCGGTCACACAGTTCTAGTTGCCTTTATAACGCACCATGTACTGGCTTCCTTCCTTTGCTTACCTCACTTCATTACGCTGATACCAGTGTCTCCTGCACCTCCCCAATATACCTATTGTCAGGATCCAAACTGAAACAACTAATTCTCACATGTAGTATTGATACAACTCTGGAAAGAGGTATGTACTAGAAGCTAATTTAGCACCTAGAAGCAACATTTTGTAGAGCCTAAAGTATCAAGTGATAGCTGGGTCTTAAAAGAGGACCTCAGTTTATTTCTCAGCTTTTCTCTCTCAATACACAACATTGTCCCCCTTTTAAACACTTTGAAATATTTCCCAAATGGAGTCTTGTCCCTTGTTTCCTTCTCCATGAATTCTAATTCACTTTATTCATCTTCAATATCCATTCTAAATGCTTCCATAGTTTCACCTGGGGGAGAGAGAAACAGTCCACAGCCTGTTCCCGTTTTATATTCAGTCTCAGACACCAGACTCAGCTATAAATTGCAAAGACCTTTTCAATGAACCTCTGAACCTTTGCCTATTTTTGGATATGTTCATTTAACAATTAGCACTTCCACACAATTTTCAAAATATATTCATTTTAGGCTTGTGTATTTAATGCATGGTCATGGATTCTAAACTTTTTATTTTTATTTGTTGAGTCACAACTTTAATTGGTGCAGCTCAATGTGCATTTTATAGTATTACATAAAATATTTAATTATGATTCCCATTTCGGTAATTATACCCATTATCCATCATGATCAAAAAGCAGTAATTATCTTCCCACGCATAGCATTACACAAAGCAAATCATCTGTCCTGTGGCACTTAATACCTATAACATAAAATGTTAATGCACACAAATATCTAGAAGTATGTACAGTCTATGTTTATGCCATTGATGTTAAACAAATGATGATCTACCTTTCAGTAAGCAAAATGAAAATACTAAAATTTAAATTAAAAAAAATATGTTTTAATAATTCACTCTACCAAATAGTTCAAAATTTGACCTGGAATGTCTTCAAATAATCAGCTCCTTAATAAAATTAGCATGTTTTTTCTTATAAAACATTTAACTTTACACAACTTTTTAGAGTCACATTCACTTATTGTGACTCTTCAGCTGTCAAATATAAAACCCAGAGGAATCATCTATATTACCTACATGCATTGTAAAAACTATTTTACATATGTATTATATGGGTAAAGTAAATTAAATTAGTAAACAAAAACCAATATCTCAGTAATTCAAAGGTACAATATTGATTAACAAATTCCTAATTATGTGGATATTCAGGGATTTTATGTGCTTGAATTACGGCAATAATTATTAATGCTGAACTTCCCTTAGTTTTACTACGTAGCTTTAAAAAATGAAATACAGGACTTATACTCACAAAAGATGGGGAAATTGCCTATTCTTTTATATTTTGAAAGAGGTTGAATTTTAAAATATTATCATGCCATTAAAAAAACTGGGTTTATCTGTTCAGATGGAGTATTTATTTCATGTCTAGAGTAGGGGAAGAATGGGAAGAAGTAAAATAAATCTATAAATTTCAATAGTCCTAAATATGGGCCCCCAATATTTTGGCTGTTCTCTCATTAAGTGTTGGGGTCTATAGCCTGTCTCCTTGAATCTCAGGTTGTTTGTAGCTGCTTTAATCAATAAAATAGTGATGTTCTATGACTTCCAAGGTCAGAAAGGCCATGTAGCTTCCATGTGGCACTCTTAAATTGCTTGTTCTTCAGAGGCCTCCTCTTAGGAAGCTCTCTCTATGAACTTAGCTGCCATACTACAAGAAGCCCAGCCACATGGAGAGACCATGTACAAGTTCTCCAGGTAAAAAGTCCCACCTGAGAGCCAACATCAACCAAAAGACATGTGAGCAAAAGTGCTTCCAGATTATTCAGTTTTCCCAGTCATCAAGATACTCTTAGGTATGAGGTCATCCCAGCTGAGGGTGCAGATATCACGGAATAGACCCAAGCTGTCTCTTCTGTGATCTGCCTGAATTCCTGACCCATAGAATCTAAGAGCATAATAAAAAGATTGTTTAGTATGACTACATTCTGGAGTGGTTTGCTACACAGTAATAGTAATTGGAACCTTTACTGAGTTCTATCAATGTTTATAAGAATGCAAATAAAACCAACGTGCTGACACAGATGCCTAATATCACCCATGTAACATTTTTATGTCAGTATATCCTTTAATAAACAAAATAGGATAGAAGGTTGAAGGTTATGCTAATTTCATAGATGGAGAACTTGAAGAATTAATAGTGTTATTGATTTCCAAAGTATTCCATGTTTTTTAGTTGTCAAAGCCAAAAAAAACAACCCAAGTTTTCTTATTCCAAGTCTGTTGCAATAGTTGTATTTAGAAGAAGTCCCATCAAGGTATTATTGGTTGGCAACCTGCCAATGATTCTGGATAAAAAATTTACCATGTAGATGGTTGAACATCTACTTATACTATTTCTTTAAAATGATATATGTGTGCATTCTTTATGCATTTTCTTACATTCCCTGCTATAATGCTATTAGATGTCCAAATAATTTCTGTAATGCAATTAGAGTGACTCTATTAGGTTAGACAAAGATAGATACATTAAAGTGCTTATCACAGTGCTTAGCATGTGGAAAGTACTCAAAGTTAGCTATGATCATTGTTATCACCTGAAGATGCCTATTAAAAAAAGTTGTAGTAAAATACCTTTAAAAAGAAAAGGTATTTTAGTAAAGAAACAGGAGTCTCTTTTAGGTTTTTCCCAGTAGAGAAATAACATCAATTGCATTATCAAATTTATTAATTATCATCAAAACTATAGAGAGCTATTACCTTACTAGGCACTGAGCCAAGTGCTTTACATACGCCAACTTTACTTTATCCAACAACCCTTGATGTAGATAATATTTTCACCCTTTACTGATGAGGGAATTCGGATTTTGAAACTTCAAGTAATTTGTTTAGAGTCATTGGGTTACACAGTGACAGTGTCAAGAGTGGAAATAAATTTTGTCTGCACACAAAGCCTTTGTATGTAATTACCACACTTCTCCATGTGCTTTAATACTTTGAAACATGAAGTTTATTTTTCATCAAAATTAGTTTGTTAAAAGATGCCACTCAATATAGAGAGATATATTTAATTCTTTTGGGGATATGTGTGCGTGTGTGGGGGTGTATGTGTGGAATCAAAAGTACCCCCCAAAAGGAATGCCATGCAGAATTTTTGGAAAATGACAACATTTTGATTCACACAGCAAACCTGCATTTTTGTTGTTCTCAAGGGGTTTGTTTTTTAAAGAAATTTGTGAATATTTTGTCCTCTAACAAATATTTTGCTATTCTTTTTAGGAAAATAAAACCAGTATGTTTTCAATTGAAATAGCTACTTCCACTAATTTTTTTTTTAACTTTTATATAGGCAAAGTTAAACATTAAAACATGTTATTTAGGGCCGGCCCGGTGGTGCACTGGAGAGTGTGCCGCTTGGGAGTGCGGAGGCGCTCCCACCAAGGGTTCAGATCCCATGTGGAGACCGGTTCACGCTCACTGGCTGAGCGCAGTGCGGGCGCAGCACCGAGGGTTGCGATCCCTTTGCCGGTCCCCGGTACGGGCGCAACACAGAGGGTTGCGATCCCATTACTGGTCAGTAAAAAAGACAAAAAAAGTTAAAAAAAAAAACATGTTATTTAAAACATGACATATATACATTTACAAACTTTTCCTCCCAAATATCCCTTTGCCGGTCCCCGGTATGGGCGCAACACAGAGGGTTGTGATCCCATTACCGGTCAGTAAAAAAGACAAAAAAAGTTAAAAAAAAAAAAAAACATGTTATTTAAAACATGACATATATACATTTACAAACTTTTCCTCCCAAATTCTAGGAGTAAAATGAATAAACCACATCTGCTGGGATTTAAGAAAAAGTAACCTTTAGTATTAAATGCATGAATTAATATCGCTTTCACTTCCTTTAAAAAAATAATAAAAATCTAATTGATTTGCAAAAGTAATAATAAACGTCCTGAGCATAAATTTTCTATGGTCTTGTCATTTTTTTTGTCTGTATGATTTGGCACAATGTCAACAGAAGTGTTGTTTCTGACTTCCTCCCCCCACACTTAGTATCATGTACACAGATCCAAAATATGAATTTAGTTCCAGAGCAGTTAAACATATAATGATGAATTCAATATTGTTTATTCATTGGTCTCATCTTTGGATATAAAATCCACATTAATACGTAAATACACTGTTCCAATATTGCAAGGTAAGTTTTGGCTATGAATTCCAAAGTTCTGTGTAAGCTCAGATTTGGCTATAAATGAATATATTAATAACAATTATAGGTCCATCAAATTCATTGTGTCAACATCTTGTAGTTTATAAAAGTATAAACTATAGATTTTCTGTTTCGTCTATTGTAGTGTGCTTGTTTTTTTATTGTTTGTTTTGTTTTAAATTAATTATACAGAAGAGGAAAAACAGAACAAGGAATGACAAAGACTTCTTCCCCCAAAATACATGCTATCAGACTGAGATTAAAAACCATATAGCTATTGAACAAATACCCTCCCCCCCCAACATATACCAACTTATACACTCAATCTATACTAAAACCTTAACAAATCACTTTGAAGGGTGCAGGTCAACTTATGCTATTTCTCACATAGTCCACCCTGAATGGTTTTTTTGTTTGTTCAGTAAATGATAAACTTGATAGTTGTATGGTGGCTAATTAAGCAATTTATCAAATTTAGACAAAACCTAAATCCCTTGTCACTAAAGCTGTGCTTTTCCCACTCCCACAAGTACTGTCTTTCAAAATTCATTACTAGCTCTGTATTGTTGGAAGAAAAAGTCAACCGCTACACCACATTCAGGTATTGGCCCTATAGAAAAAGGCCAACTACTGTCTTTTTTCTTTTCAACTTTTTGTTCAAGAAGATTGTCAGATGACCATATTTTGAGGAAGAAGTTTTGCTATTTGAATTTGCTTTGTCAATTTAGCACTTATGAAGTATGTGAACACCTCAAGCAAAGAAACATTTTGGTGACCATTTACATTAGCATTCTTAAAACATGAATGCAAATGTATTTGTACTAGTTTCTATAAATTATAAATATTCCATATTGTAATAATTTATTAACTCTATTATAGCTAATTAACATATTTAATTAACTATATAATTTATATTATTTATAAGTAATATATAAGATGGTTTTACACTATTCCTATTAACCATAACTGATTTTACTGATTTTTTAATAAAAAAACATATTTCCTGTTTTGTATTACTTATTTCTTGTTTCAGCTTTTAACTGAGATTTCTCAAAATAGTAAAATCCTTAAAAATACATTAAAGATTTAAAGTACAGGTATAGAATTAAATCACATAATTACACTAAACTGTGTTATGTGTTTGAAGGAACTGTGTACACCTGTGCCAGGAATATCCAACAAAAATTGGTCTGCCCTAGGAATGAGGGTTTTTAAAAATTGTCTTGTGGGCAGGCCCGTGGCTCATTCAGGAGAGTGCGGTGCTGGTAGCACGGAGGCCACAGGTTCGGATCCTATATAGAGATGGCCGGTGTGCTCACTGGCTGAGTGTAGTGTAGACAACACCTTGCTGAGGGTTGCGATTACCTTACTGGTCAGGAGAAAAAAAAAAATTGTTTTGTCATGTTTTGTTTGCTTGTTTGTATTAAGTTTTACCCAGGGTTACTGCTTTCTTTCCATGTAGTATCAGTATTCCATGACATTTTAGAGACGTAGAAATAACCCTGGGAAGCTGCCCTATTGCACAATCTTCAGTAGGGCTCTGAGTATAACCATGGATTTCTCTTGGGTTTTATGTATTTGTTGAAGCCACTGGAAATCTTATTCCCTCAGGCTCTCATCAGGTTTCACTCAGATCCCTTCTCTGTCATTCTTCACTAGGATTACACAGATCATACCATTTGCAGAGAGACTTGCACTAATGTACAGTCAGTGCTAGGATTCTGATTTTAGAGTCTTGTTTGTGAGAATCTCAGTTTTTAGAATCTCAGTTTCCTCAACTATGAAACTGAAATAGTTATACCTACTCTGTGTTGCTCATCAAGTTGTGGATATTTTGATTAAAAGGTGAAAGAGCTGCATAATTTTACCTGTCTATGATCTGGTGAAGTGAGGCAAAGAAATAGTGCAGACTCCAGCTGAGGGTCTTGTATCTTTCTTTTAAAAGCATTTCTTTAATAGAAAGACTCCACTTCTTTTATCATATCTGCAAATCTCCAAATTACTTCATACACAAATACTTCTACTACGAGTTTCTTCATCAGCCCTCTGGGCTCTCTGGACCACTAAGGCCCCAGAAATTTTTGGTCATCTTTTTCTCCAAGGTATTTCCCAGAATAGGCATAGCTACTTACTTATTTTATGTCCTATAGCATCTTAAAACATATTTGCTCAACTACTGGAGAACACTTTTATTGAATATCCTATTCCTAGACAACACTCACCTAATGATACTTAGTATGACAGTTAAGAGCACATGAGAAGGAGTGTAAGCAAGAGTGAGAGGGTAAAAAGAAAGTTGTAATATCCTGTTCATGTATTATAGTGTTCCCACAAAAATGCCACACCCACTTACATACACACATACAATCTACAAAAGCAGAGTCATCATCATTGGAAGGATTTGATATTATATTGCAAAGATAAAATCTTCACGGGATAGTATAGTATTCATAGTTTATTTCTTTTTGGCTAATATTATTGTAATTTATGACAGTGTTTAATTCCCATTTTATGTTACATGGTTGTTCCTAACAGGCATGAGAAGACATCTCTGAATCACCTGCAAGTATTTTCTGAAACATGTGGGCCTTGGATATTTAAATGCATGCACCCTAATAGGTATCCTTCTGTATCCTTTGAGAGTCACTTCTAGTTACCACCCCTAACAGTATGTCATCTACCTTCTGCAGTGGCATAAAACCACCAGTATATCTGGATTCATATACTCATGTTACAGATTCAAACATTGAGAATTTTAAAAATATTATTTTCTCTCACTGTATTAATATTAGTCATTGATTGCTCTTTAACAGATTATCCCAAAATGTAGTAACTTAAAACAAACATTTATTATTTCACAGT
>NW_007729054.1:91812-97387 GCF_000696425.1 Galeopterus variegatus | reverse complement strand
ATTGTCAAGTATTATTTAACTTTTTGAGAACTTCAAAATTGATAGCCTTTGTTTTGTTCTTCTTAGTGCATATCTTTTAAAGCTAAGACCTACATTTCTGAACATACATACATATACAGAAAGATGATTTTACTGTTCCAAAGGAAAGACATATTTCCAAATAATTGTCTGGTTAAGTTAAAAAATGCCACATATGGACCAGCAAATTCCTCAGTGAAATACATAGTAATGCCAAATAAGCAGATATTTTATATGTGTGTATATATAAATATAGCATATATTATGTTACATATATTAATATATAAATATATATTTGTGCATATATTTATATATTTGTACATATATATATGCACATTTCACAAAAAAATATCAAATTATGGTTGTGGCAGCCAACTAACCTTCCCATTTGTTCTTCCTGAGTATCTCCTCTAATTTTGGTTGCACACATACTGGTTGCTTTGAACTTACTACTCTTAGTCAACATAGCCAAGTCAGGCATGACCAAAACTCAGTAGGCCTCAATTGCCATAAGTGATGAATGCTGATGCATGAGAAACAGAAACCACATGTACTCATTGCACTTAGCTGGGTGGTCTGCAAAAAGCCAAAGCAACTGAAATTTTCAGTTTCATGGGATTGGCTTTTCTATTATCTTTTTTGTATGAGGTCTGTATGCATAAGGAAAGACATATGGTCTATGTGCAGAATATCATATTACAGTTTTATATGTATCATCACTAGTAATCCAAGAGTTATCCTCTTGAGAAAGTACTGGTACCTCCGTTTTAGAGATGAGGTATAGAAGAAAACCAGGTTGTGCAAACTTGGACAATTGATAATGAGTTGAACGTGATCTCAATCTCTGTTGCTCTGGTTCAAAGGGCTCTTTGTCTTACACCATATTGCTTGTTTTCTCAATTTCTGAGTTAAAATTTGTGAAATTGTTCATCTGCCACTGCTCCTACAAGGTTCAGAGGGAGATTCTTTAAAAATGTCTCAGAAGCTCATCAAGTCCCTTTTGAAAACAGCTCCCAACTTCCACCTCATGTTGTTTCTTCCTTTCCATTTGGTTAACATTCAAGTGAGTTAATTCATACAGAGAAAGCAGAGATATGTTAGGAGGAGCAGTTAAAGAATCCTGATGCTAGATGCATGTTTCTTGACCTCCACTTTCCCCAGGGATGAATGATTTTGCATCATGTAGGTAAAACAAGCAAGCTTCCATTTAATCTATAGAAGAGAGCAAATAACAGATAAATTTAAGGAAAATGAGAAGGAATTTCTCAACAAACAGTGTTAATTATAACTGATAAATATCTTTGAATGGGAGTCAAAGGAAAGGTATGCTATGTTAATTTGAAGTCGCACATTCATATGAAGAAGCTCTATCTTCCCCATAGTCCTGTGTTCCTCCCAGGCTGGAGAAAAAACATGGTTTTAGTCTCAGGCCTAATTGCACATACTGACTCAATCAAGGAATGACAAGGATAGTGTAAAAACATCTGGGCCAGGGAAAGCTGCTGATGAAAATGAAGATGCCTGAGAGACATGAGTCAGTGATCCCATACACTTCCTCTAGTATCATAGCAGCCTCTAAATGAAGTTCCATCTCTCCGTTTTATATCTCTTAGAAAGTTTTATTTCTTTCAGAATAATTTTATAACACTGAATGTCCTATATTTTCTGAGTTCTTGAACCTTTGGAGCTCTTGATCTAACTTCAGTCTCATGTCCAATTGCTATTCTCTTTTTATAGTTCTATGTTAACTTAAATGAGAAACGTAACCACTTTTTCACTGTTTCTCTCATGGCATAGGTGTGTGTGTGTGTGTTTGAGTGCATGTGGTGGAGGGTGAATGGGGGATGATGAAAAGAGAAGCAGAAAGAATTTTTTAAAAAGTCATTTACTGGTGTAATAACAAGAAAACACCAGTAATTTTACATCGTCACTTTTACCATAGATTTCAGATCCATGCCCAAGTAACAAGTTATCTGAATGACTTATTTATGCTTATTTATGCCTTAATTACTCACTGGCTTCCTTTAACATTTCAAGTTATCAGGGAATCTACATTGAGAAAAATGGCTAGAAAAAAATTTCTTTTCAAAATTCCCTAAAATGTTAGATGCAGCTTACATATAACGATGAGTTGGAAAATGTTATTTCCAGTGATCTACCATTTACATGGGAAAGCTCCACTGCAATAGCTGTCATATCTAGGAGGGCAAGGATCATGTTTGTTTTATTCACTGTGTATGACCTGTGCTTAAGAGAGTCTGGAACATAATGTACATGTATTGAATACAAACAGAACAGGTTTCATTTTAGTATTTTACTTACTTTATTCCATTTTGGTTTCTGTTCATGGAAAATAGAGTTAAAAGATAGTACGAATCTTTCCATAAACTATTGAAGTACACTTTGTGTGAGCGGGGGTGGGGAGAGTACTTTAACCTCAGGATTCAAGGATGAGAACATTAAATATGTCAGAACTGGGAGGGGGGAATCAGTAAAATTAATGCATGCAGGGAAGATGTGGTGCAAACACTCAAGGAGGGATCTAGGCAAGTGGTATAGGAACACTGACAGCAAAAAAGGGGGGTAGAAAAGAAGAACTAATGGTGTTTACACTTATTTATAAGAACTTTACTTGCTGTTTCACAGAAATTATCTCATTGAATCCTCAATTCAATTGTTGATATATTCCTTATAATTTCTATTTTAAAAGAAAATTTTAAGCTCAGAGAAATGTGATAATTTTTGTAAAGTTACAAAGCTAATAGAAAAAGTATAATTTAATCTCAGATTATTTAGGTTTCAAACATGTGCCTTTTTCCAAAACACATGGCTTTCTAAGCAAATAAATAAAAATAAATATAATAAAGTTTTGATACATTTAAAACATCATCTTTGACATTTATGCTTGCCTAATAGCAGGAATCTATCTTGTGGCTTGTTGAATTGGCAATGGGAAAGGATATACCAGGATATACTTTTTTATTATAAATTATATAATAACCAAGAGTTGGATGTTTTCCTTCTGCCATATACAATAATAAGTCAGAATTAATCAAAGACTTAAATGCAAAAGCTAAAACTTCCCTGAAGAAAACAGGATGATAAATTTTAATTTATTATGAATTACGGACTTGGCAAAGGTTTCTCAGATATGACACCAAAAGTATAAGCAACAAAGAAAAGAGAATTAAACTGAACTTTGGTAAAATTAAAATTTTTTGCTTCAAAGGACACCATAAATATAGTGAAAATAAAGCATAAAACGGGAGAAAATATTGGTAAATTATATATCTGATAAAAGACTTGTATGTAGAATTTGTAAAGAACTTTTACAACTCAATACTAAAAATAAATAACCCAACTAAATATTGATCTGAATAAATATTTCTCCAAAGAAGATAAATGAATGGCCAATAAGTGCATGAAAAGATGCTCAAAATAATTAGTCATCATAGAAATGCAAATCAAAACCTCAGTGAGACACCACTGCAAATCCACTAGGATGACTATAATTAAACATCAGATAATGACAAATCTTGATGAGGATATGAAGAAATTGGAATCCTCATACACTGCTGGTGGGAATGTAAAATGGCACAGACACTTTGGAAAACAACCTGGAATTTTTTCAAGAAGTGACCCATAGTGTTATCTTTTGATTCAGCAATTCTACTCATAAGTAGATACCCAAGAGAAATGAAAAAAAAAAATCTCTACACAAAAACTTTTATGCAAATATTCATAGTGGCTTTATTCATAATAGACAAAGGTAGAAACAACCCAATTTCTATCAACTGATAGAGAGAAAAAAAAAATGTGATACATCCATACAATGGAATATTATTCAGCTACAAATAGGAATGAAGTACTAATACATGCTAATATATGGTTGAACTTTGAAAACATCATGCTAAGTGAAAAAAGCCAGTCAGAAAATACAGCATATTATATGATTTTATTTATATGAAATGTCCTGAATAGGAAAATCAACAGAAGCAGAAAATACATTAGTGATTTTATAGTACTGGAGGAAATGGGGGGGGGGGATGGGGACTGATAGCTATAAAGAGTATAGGGCTTCTACTTGGGGGTGATGAAAATGATCTAAAATTGATTGTGGTGACGATTTCACTGCACTTGCACTTTGAAGTGCACTTTGTTCTAATGAGTCATTTGAGTTATATAAAGAAAATGCAGGCTTTGAGATGATGCCAATCCATATTTGTAGTCCATAAATGGACTCATAAATAATATCCTATAGTATAAAGGTAATGGATTTAAAGTCAAAAGTTAAATGTATTAGAGGTGACCTTAGAAGATGTACTCAAATTAAGCTTTTGTATAGACAGTAGCAATGAAAAAGGAAAAGAGGTAGGGAATAAAAAAGTTCCTAAAGTTATGTAAATATTTAAAACTATGGCATCAAAATAAAACAAATAAATAAAAATGATACCCTTTCCTATGAACTTGGATCTGGTCTTATAATCCTTCAAAGAGAGCACTCCCGAAAGCCCTGTTAAATTAATTAAAGATGAAGAACTGGATGCAACATTTTGACTATCAGACCTTGGGTAATACAATGGTTTTAAATTCAGTTAATACTATGTTCCAGGCACAGGGGTAAAATGAGTGACACATTACTCTTGCTGTAAAATAGTTCAGAGTCTAGCTCTGTTTGTGCGTGTGTGTGTGTGTGTGTGTGTGTACACACATCACACATACACTATTGTGAACAGTATGTTGCGTGTGTTAGCAGATCCATTAGCGGCAGCCTAATTAAGTTCATCTGGTAGATATGGGGTACAGTGGGNGGCAGGATGCTGAGAACATTGTGAGATTGTGGGAAGCTGCACTGGGTGAGAACTTTGTCATAGTTAAGAACCAGATTAACTACTTGTGGGGCCAATTGTGTGGTCATGCTTGGCCTAGGATTACCTTTATAGTTTCTGAAATTCATCCTCAAAAAAATTGAACATTGCAATACACCATATTAATAGAATAAAATTTAAAAAGCATGTAATAATTTAAATTGATACAAGATAATCATTTGACAAAATGCAACACCCTTTCATGGTAAAGACCCTCACAAAACTGGAAGTAGCTGGCAGCATTCTCCGCCTAATAAGGGGATTCTGGGGAAAAAAAAAAACAGCCACCATCATACTTAATTAAGGTGAAAAACTGAATACTTTTCTCTTCATATAAGGAACAAGACAAGAATGTACTTGAAGTGAAGTTTTAGCCAGGGTAAATAGGCATGAAAAATAAATAAAAATCATGTGGATTGGAAAGGATGAAATATAACTATCTCTATACTCACATAATTTTTTTATATAGAAAGTCTTAAGGAATACACACACACACAATCATAAAATTATTACACTAATGAACATAGGCAGCAAGTTTGCAGGATAGAAGATTAATACACACATTAAATTTTATTTGTATACAGTAACAATGAAAAATCTGAAAATGAAATTAAGAAAATAATTTATTCCATAATAGCATCAAAAACAAGAATAAACTTTTGCACAAATTTAACATAAAAAGTACCAGC
>NW_007729054.1:89348-91127 GCF_000696425.1 Galeopterus variegatus | reverse complement strand
GCAAACGGAAAGGACATTCTTGGGGGTGAGGGGAGAGAGGGAGGAGGGAGGGAGGTGTCGGCGATGGGCCATAATGATCATATACAGTGTATACTGACAAAATAAAAATTTAACAAAAAAAAAAAAAAAAGAAAGAAAGAAATTGGGAAACTGATTTTAAAATTGACATGGAGGGCCGAGCCCGTGGTGCACTTGGGAGAGTGTGGCGCTGGGAGCGCAGCAGCGCTCCCACCATGGGTTCGGATCCTATATAGGGATGGCCAGTGCACTCACTGGCTGAGCATGGTGCAGCCAGTCTCAAAAAGGACAAAAAAAAAAAAAAAAATTGACATGGAAATGGAATGTACCCAAAATATCCAAACCAATATTGAATGTGAAGAAGATAGTTGAAATACACTTCCTGATTTTAAAACTTACTGCAAAGCTACAAAAATCAATACAGTGTGGTACCAGCATAAGAATAGACATATAGATCAATAGAATAAAACTGAAGGTCCAGAAAGAAATCATTACCTTCATGGTCAATTGATTTTGTCAAGGGTGTCTAAAAATTCAATGGGGAAAGAATAGAATTTCAATAAATGATACTAGGAGAACGGATATCCACCTGCAAGAGAATATATTTGGACCCACTAAGTTACACCATACACAAAAATTAACTCAAAATGGATCAATGATCTAAATGTCAGATATAAAACTATAAAAATTTTAGAAGAAAACATAAGAGTAAATCTTGTGAATTGGGTTAGGTAATGGACTCTTAGATATGACACCAAAAGCACAAGAAATAAATAAAAATCTGGACTTTATCAAAATTAGAAACTTTTGTGCCTCAAAGGCCATCATAAAGATAATAAAAGACAACTCACAAAAAGAGAAAATAGTTGCAAAGCATGATCTGATAAGGGCCTAGAATCCAGAATATGTAAAGAACTCTTACAACTCAACAGTACAAAGCATAAACTAACCTAAAATTGGGTAAAAAGTTTCAACAGTCATTTCTGCAAAGAATATATGCAAAGGACAAATAAGCACGAGGAAAAATGATCATCACTAGTCATTATGGAAATGCAAATCAAAACCACAGAAAGATACTGCATGTATTCACTGCAATAGCTAAAATCTGAAAACAGATTTTTAAAATCTGAAGACTAGTATTTTTCTTTGACTTCTATATGGAAATCTATACAATCAAACATGTTATTATTCTTGATGTTAAGTAATTTGCATTCTAATGGAAGAGACAGAAGAGTAAAGCTGTGTGATATGTGTCATAGTAGACAAATGGATAGGGAGGAAATGGGATTTCAGGGGAAGCATATATGAATAGACTGCTGAGCATGGGTAAGGCGTAAAGAAGACTTGAAAGAAGCTTTAGAACCAAAAATAACTTTCTGTCAGATTGTAAGTAAAGCTAGATTGGAGGAGGAGAATAATTGTGACAGGAACACAAGTTTGGAGAATACAGCCAAAGTTCAAGTTGTAAGAGATCACTGAGGTAATGGAGTGGTAGTGTAGGGTTATGTGAAAAAAAAAAAAAATATATATATATGTATATATGCATGTGTGTGTGTGTATATATAATGATATAAAGTGGATAAGACCTAGCGATGATTACAAATTAAAGATGGGGGGAAAAGAGATATTTATGACAACTCCATTTCTGGTTTTGAGAATCTAGTTGATGAATGCTGACTTTACTCAGATTCGAAATGCAAATAAGGGGCCAGCCTGGTGGCGCACTGCTACAGCGCACTGCTACAGTGCACTGCTTGGGAG
>NW_007729054.1:85859-88841 GCF_000696425.1 Galeopterus variegatus | reverse complement strand
AAAAAAAAAAAAAAAAAAAAAAAAAAAAAAAAAAATGCAAAAAAAAAAAAAAACTTGCAGAAAAAAAAAAAGCTGTTTCTTACCCTTATTCCAGAATCCAGAGAAAGTGATTATGCTTCTTCATGGAATGGAACATTCACAGTTTGATTCATTCATTTGTTTAAAACATACAATGTGCTATAGACTACCAGGTCCTAGAGCAGATAAATAGAATAGAAGCAAGAAGACCATTTTGGCAAAAAGAACCCAAGAAAGCAACTGAAACTGTGTAAATATTTCATTGTTATAAAAACAAAAGTGCTGTTCATATTGATAAATAGCCGGAGATTGTATTTTCCTCCTCCTAAACAATTTTTTTTTTTTATCAAGTCTTTGCAGAATCTTTGGTTCCCATCCAGAGCAGAAAACAAACAAACAACAACAAAAAAAACACTTTCTATTCCCTTAAAAAGTGGGTAATTTATAGCCTATATTGGGAAGAAAAATAATAGCTACTATTTAACAGAGAAGTTCTTCCCATTGCCAAGAACACTGTTTTAGTCTGTTTTGTGTTGCTATAACAGGAATACCTGAGACTGGGTAATTTATAAAGAACAGAGGTTTATTTGGCTTATGATTCTGGGACAGCTGCATCTGGCACAGGCCTCAGGCTGCTTCTACTCATGGTGGAAAGTGGCAGGGAGCCAGAGGGTACAAGATCACATGGCAAGAGGAAGCAAGAGAGAGAGAGAGAAGGTGCCAGCGTCTTTTTAAGCAACCAGCTCTTGCAGGAACTAATAGAGAGAGAACTCGCTCATTAATCCCCCTCCCCCAGGGAGAGCATTAATCCATTCATAAGGGGTCCACACCCATGACTCAATCAGTTTCCAACACTGCCACATTGGAGATCAAATTTCCACATGAGTTTTGGAGGGGACAACACATCCACACTCCATCAAACACCCCAAATTATGCCTGGAAACAAAGAGCTCTGAAGAAATCAGAGAAAAATTACTTAACCTATGATGTTTTCAGGTAAAAGTCAAGTATGTTCATTCTCAAACTGTCAGACCCAAGAAAGATTACACCGAATGCCTTGTTTTCAAAGTTCAGTAAACACATTTATAATACCGCATGGATTTTTTTGTGCTTGCTTGTAGTAACTCTTATTGTTAGTCGTGTTATTTCTATAAATAATCTGCAATATCACAATTTTTCACATCTATCGGGGACTATAAATAACGACTTCAAACGGACAATGGGCTCTAAAATTTAATGTAGATAAAACATGAAGTATTGGTTACTGCAATATAACATACCAAGGCTTATATACAAAGGAAAGAAGGGATGTTAGAAGGAAAGAGATTTTATAAAACTTTCATTCACTATCTTTTATTTATGGAGAATTTAAAAGACCTCTGTGAATCAAAATTGGTAAGATCTCTGATACTAGTGGGACTCAGAGCTACCTTGAATACTTTCAAAGAATGCAAAGGTTTAACATTGCTTTTGATAAAATCAATACCATACCCTTATCATTAATATATTTCCTAGGAAGAATGGTTTTTATAGTATTTTAATATATTTCAGAAATAAGGAAGTGAACGCAGCAGTTGGATGAAGATGAATATTTTGGAATAGTGCCTACTCTTTTATAGAATGCCAATCAAGGCCTGATTTGGGGATGAAAATAAATTAGAAAACCAGTAGATCTAAGGTCAACTCAGGACAACATGAAATACAGTCATCTCCAGTTAATGTACACATACTCAAAGGCCCTGTAAGTCCAGTTGGTAATCTAAGGAAGAAGAAAACTGTCCTTAGTTCCATAGAGGCCATTTATGTTCTATCCAACTTAATGAAGCCCCAAAATAATCAAGCCACAACTTGCTGCAGTGAATGCCCTCAAAAGCTGTGCAGAAAACTTAGGTACCCTCAAAAGAGTGTAATTTTCCCTTTTGGAAGCAGAATTTATATTTAATATAATAATAATAATAATAATTGTTATTATTATTATTTTTCATGCTTAGCTTCCTTGTTATTTTTATGTTTTGTTTTGTTTTTAAGTTGCATTTCCTTGTGGCTGAGTGATGGTGAGCATTTTTTCATGTGTCTGTTGGCCATTTGTATATCTTCCTTTGAGAAATGCCTATTCAGCTTCTTTGCCCATTTTTTGTTTTCTAAATTGAAAAACAACTGATTAGACATATCTGTGGGGTACAGAGCTGAATATCAACACCTGTGCTTGGTATATGAGGCTCAAATCAGTATAAGCAGTATACTCAACAACATACAATGTAATCATTTTTTTGTCGCCTTTTACCAATTCCTCCCTTACCCCTCCCCCACTGAATTCTCACCTCTGGTAACCTTAGTTCTGTTCTCTCCTTTTAAAAGCTCAATGTAATATTGTGATTGTTGTATCTTTCTTTGTTTCATTTATTTGTTTATTCTTTAGCTCCCACTTATAAGTGAATACATTTGTATTTCTCTTTCTGTGACTGGCTAATTTAACTTAACACAGTTTTCTCTAAGTTTATCCATGTTGCTGTGAAAGGCAATATTTCATTCTTTTTTATGGCAGAGTGGTATTCTGTTGTGTATATAAACCACATTTTCCTTATCCAGTCATCTGACAATGGACATTTAGGTTGGTTCCAACACTTGGCTATTGTAAATAGAGCTGCAATATACACAGGGATGCAGGTATATCTTCGACATGATGCTTTCCATTCCTTTGCGTATATGCCCAGAGTGGAATTGCTGGATTGCATGGCAGTTCTATCTGTAGTTGTTTGACGAATCTCCACACCATTTTCCATGATGGCTGCACTTATTTACAGTCCCAACAGTGTAGGAGGGTTCCTGTTTCTCTGCGTCCTCTCCAGCATTTGTTGTTCTCCATCTTTTTGATAATAGCCACTCTAATGTGGGTGAAATAATATCTTAATGTGGTTTTGAGTTGCATTTCCTTGTGGCTGAGTGATGTTGAGCATTTTTTCA